>NC_056733.1:375209827-375284827 GCF_019279795.1 Protopterus annectens
AATATCACAGGGCTGTTCGGAATGCACTAAGTGTCCATCTACACAAGGTTATACTGGGCATGCTCATACACTTAGTAGCACAGGGCTGTCTGGGATGCACTCTGATTCTAAACAAGGAAGGCCACAGTGGCCATGCTATTACAGTTAGATGTAAAGAACACATTGTAATGGACTCTGGTGTTAGCATTTGTCATTGTTAGCAGTAGCTCTAAATATATCTGACACCGGTCTTATGCACAACATCTGCTGCTGTCCATCACCTTAGATGTACCATCCTATACCAAGTACAATACCACCACTCGCAGTGATGTCTTGCTAGGAGTGGCAACTGCTTGACCAACACAATGAGCCTTGCTAGGAGTGACAACTGCTTGACCAACACAATGAGCCAATGTCCTTCTGTAATTATGAGGTTGTCCAGTGTTTGTCATTCTGGGATGACATGACTGACAGTAGACAGGCCTTTGACACATATCACATGCATCCATGATTCAAGGGAGTGGGGATGATACCCAAGTTGCATTCGCCCATATAGTGTCATTTCAAGGCAAATGTCCTAAACACAGGACAACACCCTGACACCTAGAAGACAACTGCATTGTATGCTTATGCTAACCAGTGCTAGATGTGCAGCGTCCATAATCACAGCTGCTCACTGTAGATCCAACAATGGGGAGTACTGATATCTGTGCAGTGAGGAACACCTGGCTGAAGGCTTTGTACTGCACAATAGCACTACCACCATATACCTCAGAACCAGACATGTGGGCCATAACACAGTTATGGGCCGCTCCAGGTGGTGGTGTCCCCACATACATAGAGACCACTCACATGTACTGACCGGTACTCCCACAAAAGGCATCACAGATTAGTCAGGTGCAGGACACAGTGTCAAATGCTGCATTCTAGGATGTAAACCTCAGACACCACCATGCCCTTGGACCACCAACACACATCCATACATGTTGTAGGACATATAAGAGTACACCACCATGTGACCTTTGACCAGTGGACTGTAACAAGCTGTACATCAACTGTAGAGAGTACCCATGTACTGACACAGTTAAATCATGTGTTATGCAATACAATGATACCACTGTCTATAACCAGGTCAGCTGTACACATACCATTGGCCCTCAGTTATTTACAGCATTATCAGATGACTGTTGCTGTACACCAGCAAACACCCTCATGTTTGGATATGACATGCATGTACCTTCCCTGGATATGTACATGCCACACACACAACATACATGTAAATAGCATAGCTGTTGTTGTCCTTTGTGCAGATAGGTGGCTACAGCCATTACACACATGCACATGGAATGTAGGTCCATGGCTGCTGAATGCTAATAGTACATAAGGTGTGATATCAATGATGACAGAGGTAACATTCCCTCTATACCGGTCACCCATTACATCTATCATATCATACAACAGTCCATGTATCATGTATGTCATTACACATGTCCATCAATTGCAATGCCTACAAACATGCCCAAATGACAGGATTGTAGGACCTACACACATGTACATGTAGTGGTGTGCATTCAGATTCCATGCGTGTGCATTTGCTGATGTATGCAGGTGACGTGTATCTTTGTACATCATGCAGTTGCAATGCAGCCTCAACATTGCCAACTGGATCTGGTGATATGCTGAATATACGGAAAGATGTACCTCAGGTATGGACAGATGTGTGGAAATAGCTCAGTGGTGGCACATCTTTGCAAATGGATGTTTGCTGAGGACAGCTCACAGGTGTGTCACAAGCAGTTCTACAATAACCTGTGTAACCGGTAAGCAATGGTTTTGTTAATTGAACGGCATAACACACAACATAGACAGTGGTCAGGGTGACACCGAAGGTAAATCACTTGACACCTGTAACAGTTAAGACCCCCCATGTGCATATATCAGCACTGTTGCCAAAGGAAGCGTCACTACACTTTGTAACACATGCAATACTGCTGTAAGTCTGTCATACATATCATGAGCTAGGCAGGTGTTTGATTCACAGTACTGGCATGTGTGGTTGCGTGTGTGTCCATATAGGTCACGTATGGTGGGGAATACATCTCAATTGTTACTCACTCTCCTGTACACTAGTGTAGACATCTGTACAGACTGCAATGTAGAAAGCAGGACATAGGCAGGGGAGTGTATCTCATGCATGTGAGGTATCTGTATGAGCGTCACATAGGTGTATTCAATAGTGAATGCCACAGTGTGTGTATGTGTGTGTGTGTGTGTGTGTGTGTGTGTGTGTGTGTGTGTGTGTGTGTGTGTATGTATGGCTGTCTGGTCCCTGGAGTGAGGATGTATGTTACCATACTGAACTGATAAGACACCTCCTTCCATCCAGGCGATGCAATCTACTATCCATGTTGATGTCCCCGATCTTAGGCCATACTGACTACCTGTACATGTGTATTCTCTGTGGTGCATCATGTAGGTGGATAGTACTGTAATGATGATTTGCACATAGGCAGGGGTCCTCACCTCAACAGTAGCAACTGTGTGTGAGCGTGTGTTACTGTGTCAGTGAACCCGTGAGTGTGTGGGTGTGTTACTGTGTCACTGATTACATGTGTGTCAATACCTGAGTGTGTGGGTGCAGTTGTGTGTTGGCATCCTGTCATGGGAACGTGTATTACTGCTTCCCAATGAGGCATCACACTTCCCACTGACTTCTACCCTTGTAATCAGCTAGACCGTTCTCTTACCTCACCAATCCATGTAACTGTACCTGTGATGTCACCCAGTATGGATGTCACATCTGTAGCCACAGTAGCTTAATACAGAGCTAGCATGCTCTTGGATCAGTAGACGTGTTTGGAACGTGGGACATTCTCACTGTGATGTGGCAGCTACAAGGTGCATGCTGGTATAATCATACATACCTGTGATTAGTCCACATTGACATATGGGACACTAACTGCAAACAGTGACATCCACTGGCACGTGCAATTAGACCTGAAGGAGGAAAGCAGAACATCATGACCAACATGCAGTTACTGTTGTTACACAAGACACATACTGTTAACAGTACAAAATGAATTGTACACCTGTAGTTCATGGTTTATCTTCTGCCTGTCAACAGTACTCAACAATTGTAAACTACACTTATCTTCCTAGTCTGTTCACCCTGTGCATCAGACCATATGAGCATGTCCCTGCACCAATGGTGTGGATGTCAGGGATGCGGCACAGGCATCATCATATGCACAGGGTGATAATGTTTGCCAGAGGCCTAGGCTGCACCATTGGATGACATCATGTGGCCTTCAATCTAATTGGGCGGGTGTGGATGTTATGCATGGGTGTGTTGTGGTGCCCTACATATGTTTCCGATGTGTGGGTGTATGTATGCACACAGTTCTGGCATGTGTCTGACCTACACAGGGGTATTATTGACAGCTGCGGACTGTTCAGGCCAGGTTTTACAGTTCACAGTGTCCGGCCACAGCCATGTGACCTTTGCCTGCCAGGGGTTGTACGGGCACTACCAGGCAGAGGTGCAGATTGGGTACTGTCTGATGACACTTGTCCACTGGAAGCACGTCACTGTTGAGACCATCCATGGCCACATGCACATGGCCTGCTGTGTCGTGGTGTGGACAGCACAGCATCAGCTGCACTCCTTATGCTACTGCCACTATGGGTGCGGGCATGAGGTAGTTCGTTCATGTAGACCTGAAACAGGTGATGTAGCGTCATCATCATCCATTTGCAGCTAACATCAGCCACGACTGCAATGCAGACTGTGAGCTTCTACAGATAACCCTTCATGACCCAGGAGTACCACTACAACTATCTGGAGACAGTGGTAAACATGACAGTCCTACCAGACACCCTGTTATTGGTCAGTGTTGGCTACCCTACACTTATCTGGATAACCTACTCAAGTATTTACTTCCAGGCCCAGCACTTCCAGGGATTTATCACCTCATATGGCCTGTATCAGTTGGTAGATGGACTAATGAGAGGTGAAAACCTACTAGAAGTGGTAATCACTGACATGTGCAACAGGTGCACTACAGCAGAGATAAACCGGTGACTGTTTAGATCTGACCATGAACTATTCATAGATGATTTCTACTCCCAACCATCTCCCCCACCCAAGGAACACAGAGTGAATACCTTTCCTACAGCTAAATCCACAGTACTAATGACAGAGGTGGGAGGGTTCACAGCCCCCATGCTCAGGGATGACACTGCTCAAGATACAGACAGAATTACGAATGCACTCTATAAGCACCTACAAAGATGTATGGGTCATGCCATCAATGGTAAACCAGGACTAGCTACTACTACACAAGGACACCAGTCTGCTGAACCCCTGCATTATACAGGCTATACAACAGAAGTAGTACAGTAGTCCAGAACAACAGCAAATCTCAAGACATGCAGACATCTGTGACCAGTATTAGCAAGATACTTATGTTACTCATGTAATCATCCAAGGCTGACATCCACAGGTAAATAGGCATGGATGCAGTATATGACCACAAAGGCTTCTTTGGCTATGTCAAGGATGTAAGCAGTAACACACAGATTTTCACTGTGCTGGTGCAATATTGCACTGAATATACTGACCCTACTGATATCACCAACACACTTGATGATACATTCGGAGCAAGCTTCACCCACTACTGGGCCCACAACAATACCCAAAACATACAGTATCCCAGACATCTGTGACACACAGGTGGTAATGGGCCTTTCAAATGGCATGACAGAGCATCAACTGAGGCAGATGGTGTCCCAGACTGTGTCCTGCAGACACTACAAGACAAAGTGGTCCCCCGCCTAATATAGCAATTCAACATCAGCCTCTACACAGGCTACATGGCCAATCACTGGTGCATGGCAACAGCTATTACACTCCACCGAGGTGGTGACACAACTGACCATGGTAACTACCACCCCATAGGCCTGAGTAGCCTGATCTGCACGGCTATGGAGCACATCCTCATGGCACTCATGAACATAGATAATGGTAATCTCCAGACACTTGACCCAACCCAGTTCAACTTGATTGAGTGCAGATCATGCCTACTGAAGCAGTTTGACATCTTACAGCCACCTAGACTTTAGGTGTGGGGTGTGGTAGTTCACACATACTACCTGGACCTTGCCAAGGATTTTGACACCATTCCCCACTCAAGTATTATTACTACACTCAGCAGCCAGTACATACACCCATACATCACAGGTGTGTTTGCCAACAGGCTTACACACAGAACCCACATGGTAAGCCTAGCAGCCTCCAGGTCCAACTCTTGACCAGTCACAACTGGTGTCCCATAGAACTCAGTCCTGGGACCCCTACTGTTTGCCATATACTTCTCAGAGGTACAAGCTAACACAGGTGTACTACAGCAGGCCGTGTTTGGTGATTACTGCAGATTGGGAGCCATAACTGACAGTCCAGCTGTCAGAGACATCCTTCAAAGGGCCTCACATAGACCAGCACAGGGTGTCAGAGTGATGGCCTCCAGCTAAAGGCCACATACTGCAAGGTCATTCCATTTTGGAAAACTACACACACACATATTAACACATGAGTGGCAGGCAGTATAATTCAGATGACATAATGGGTATGTGGGGACTACATTACATAGTGATCTCCTTTGACAGTCATATGTGCAAAGTAGTTAGGACATCCATCTATATAGGCCGTTTGATTACTTAAGGGTTCACATATAAACAGACTTAGGTTATTTTTCCCCTTAACTCATCAGTCATCAATCCCATCATCGAGTATGATAACCCATTTTGGATGTACCTCAGAAGACGTATCTGACAGCTGGAAGGGCGACGGACGTCCCTCGCATTGAGGGATAATGCCCTCAGACATGTGTCCTATGCTGCCAGACTGCATAAACTCATGCATTACTCAGTGGCATCTCGTTTACTCAGGGATGATATTTGCTGGCCAACAAAGCCATGTCCAAGTCAGGCTTAATGGATATGCTCCACCTATGGGCATCCATGTCACAGTGAGCCACACACTGTAATGAGCTACACCTTGCCACAACCAAAACTGGAAGATGCTGGAGTGACAGATTCCTGTCATGGGTACCTCCCATTATTTGGAACTACATCTCTGATTACATTATACGAAACCCCTCATTAACACTCCAGGGAATACTTGCAGAGTGGATGGGGAACAGTGGATACACCTCAGGGTTCCCACAATTGGCTCTGCTCCACAGAGGGACAGTTAGTTAATCAATGGGGTAGTGACAGCAGACACTTTTTGGCTATGCTTGTACCTACCTATGTATCTATGAACCTATACATACAGTATGGACACATGTTGATAGCTTAATTTACTGTTCAGGTATTGACTTAACTTGTACCAATGGCAGTTGTGTGTACAATAGTTGAGGGCTGCCTATGTAGGATGCATACAGTAGACCACCTATACATGACAATTTACAGGTGGTCTTGTGTGTGCCATCCATGTTTGCTGTGTGTGCAGGTGGAGAAGGGTGTCAGTCCATAGGTGCCTACACTGTCAGTGTGTGTGCTGTACGTTCCCTCTTTGCCAAGGCATGGGCATACTGGGCACACCTCCGTCTGCCTACTGGGGCTGGCACAGGGTGTTCATCATCTGAGTCCCTCTGTGCCTGTGGGGCCCTTGGCAATGATGGTGAGCTGTGAGGGCCTTCACCATTCTGTCCCTGCTGCAGCTGTTTCCAAAGGATCATATTGTGTACCATGGCACATACTATGAAGATGTGGGCACACGTGCCTGGAGAGTACTGCAAGGTTCCACCAGATATGTCCAAGCAACGGAGCCATGATTTCAGCATCCCAGACACGTACTCCATGATGATTCTGGTTAATGCATGTGCCTCATTATGGCGTTCTTGCTTGGCTGTGTGTGCATTTCTGATGGGAGTCATCATCCACATTTCCAGTGCATAGCCAGCATCCCCCGCCAGGTGGCCATATGGGATATCCCCCTTGGCAAATGCCTGATACAGCTGTGAGGCATGCCAGATGTGGAAGTTGTGATAGCTTCCAGGGCTGCCAGCACACACATCCATGATAATGCCCTAGGCATTGCACATGACTTGGCAGTTGATGGATGGTATCCCTTGTAGTTTATGTAGCACCTAACCTGCTCACTGGGTGGTGTCTTGATGTGTATGTGTGTGCAGTTTATTGAACCCAGTACCTCCGGGTAGTCTGCCACACGGTGGAAGAGACGCATATTGCTGGCCAACTCCTCCTGCGTTCGGGGGAAGTATATGTGCTCATTGGCATGTGGTAACATGGCATCCAGGAACTGGTGGAGTACCTTGGATGCTGATGCCTGTGAGATCCCCATGATATCCCCAGTTGGCCTTTGAAAGGTACCTGTGGCTAGTATTCTCAAGCTTACACATACCTTCATGTCCGCTGGGATGGGTTCCCCTCTGTTATTTCTGGCTCTGAGGCATGGTCGGCACAGCTCAACAAGTTGCTGTATGGTGTCCCTGTCCACCCTGTAATGCTCTACTGTCTCCAGATCATGTAGCCCCTGGTAGGTTACCCTGGGTCTGAACACTCTTCTCCTCCTCTGGTGCCTGAGATGGTTGTCAGCATCATCCTTCACACCACCATCAATCTCCAACGCATGCTGGTGAATCAAAGCTATTGCAGCCCCTAACATGTACATATTAAAAGTTCCCCCATCTGTATACACCAATGGTGCAAAGTGTCTGGGAATACACAAGTGTGTGTGTGGGGATTTCACACCTTATACTATTGTGCAATGGTTGCTGCTGGTGTAATTGGGTGTATATGTGCAATTCCAGCTGCAGTGTATTTTAATTATGGGTTTTACAGCAGGTACTGCTATTGTTGGGCCTTTGGTGTTGACTTATGCTTGGCTGCCATGTTTCATCTATTGCCCTTTACTTCACTTTTAAAACTGATTCCCCTCCCATTGTCAGGCATGCATCCAGCTGCCTGCTTTCTTGTTTTGTACTTTCCCAACCAGGATTGTGTTGCAAAATGTGTTATGTAGCTGATCTACTGCAAGTTTGCTTTGTTCTGCTGTGACAATTCTCTTTTCTTTGCAGTACGGCACCTCTCCTTTACTGTTCTGCAGGTAGCTGCTAGCAGCCTTGTTAGCTGTTGTCAATGGCCCACTGTGAGTTCCAATTACCATGCAGCAGCATTTCCTTATTGTCTTCCCATATCCTTCCTGTTTCAGCTATGGTGCATGCTGCGCACAGCCGTTTACCGGGTTTCAAGCATGTTTTCATCCACGTTCACATGCACTTTCGGTTACCTTGTGTGCTCCCAGCTAAGCAAAGCTATGGCTACTTCCACACCCCTATCCTGTGGCTTTGCTTAGCAATGGGCAACCCAGATTAGCAATGCTCCAATGTGCTTACAGCTGAGGTGGCACACCCCTTTCTTGATGTCATGTTTATCTCCAGGCCACACATTGGTGTTGTACCACTACACTGTGTGGTACATCCTTATGCTTACCATTTTTTTGGTTTACATTTCTGCATGCTTACGCTATGCCTGCACCACTTCATGAATTGCTATATACCTTCATTTGCATGCTACACTACTGCACATGGGGTAATTAGCATACATGCGCCAGGAGCTGCGCAGCTCTGGTGTACACTGGTAGGGCACGTGGAAACAGTGTGTACCTGAATCACTCGGCGGACATATTTAGCATTAGATCACTGACGCTACTCCTGCATCTGGCGCAAGCTTCATGAATCCCGGGGACTGTTTATTTTATTTTATATGAATTTTGAGAAGTCTCTTACTCCAATATAAGATAGATGACGTTTCTCAATAGATTATTTTTGATATGGCCTGAGAAACATGCTTATCACTCAAGATGAACTATGCATATCCATTCATATATATATATATATATATATATATATATATATATATATATATATATATATATATATATTGATAGGTCATTTTTATAGTAAGTAGTTATTCTTGTATTTTTTATTTTTAGATATGTTAATATGCGTTTTACTGCTTTTTTTTTTTTTTAAATATTTTTATTCATTTCCAAAAACAAGAAAACATGAATGCAGGTTATTTATGAAAATGAAGTATTTACAAATTATTTAAAAAGGTAGGCAAAAACTTCTAAACAGATATCAAACATTAAAACCAAAATAAAGTATTTACAAGGGTGTCTATTGTTGACATATAATTGACTTTCTATACAATTGTTTCCTGATTATAATCTGCTGCAGTCATTATTCTCCAGTATTTCAGTTACTTTTTGCCATGCTATGTATAATGATGTAGTTCTTTCAGTTCTTCCTTTAATAGTGTTCATTTCCAATTGTGATACTGCTGACACCATATTCATGAATTGCTTAAACGTTGGAGAAGCTTTGGATTTCCAGTTTGATGTAATGTTCTTCCTTGCAATAGCTAGGAGAGTCCATAAGATTACATATTTTGTTCTTGGCACACAGTCGGGTACAGGTGCATTAAACAAAATAATAGATTTGGAAATCTGGAATTTATCATTGAATACCATTTGCAGAAAATAATTTATTTTATCCCAATATGGCTTAATCAAATGACATTCGTAGAACATATGTTGCCAGTCTGCTTTTATTGATAAATCACATCTCCAGCAGCCAATATTTTTCTTAAACATAAGTTCCATTTTATGAGGGGTTACATAAGATCTGTGTATGAATTGCCATGTAAAAAGTCTCCAATGTAATGAAAGTGATGTCTGCTTTGGAGAGAGAAGAATTAGTTTTTTATCTCTGTCATTTGGTACATGTCCATTAACTGATCTATAATAATTCCATATTTTGTCATTATTATGCATTTTTATTTTTTTGTTTGTTTTATAAATAGATGTTAAGTATCCCTTTCCAGTAATGGGTTGATTCGTTAGTAATATTATATGTTCTATAAGGTTAGGAACATTTTGTCTTATTGATGGTTGCATTGTTTCTTGTTTGCTTAATATATACTGTTTTAATTCTTGTACATGTAACCACGAACTATCTTCCATATTTAATTTCTGTTTAATCTGGTCTATTGTCAGAGGTTTTCCAGAGTTTAGCAATTAATGCCAATATATTAATCCCTTTTCTTTAAGCATGTTGACTACTTCCATATTAAATGTTATTATATTACCTTATGTGTACGCTACTGGATATAAAAGAAATGACCATGCTTTAATATCAGGATTGCTATTAATAAGATTTTGGAAAATTTTTAATGTATAAGTAATGTATTTGGAACTTATATTTTTATTCTTATGTATCATCATATATTCCTTCATCAGCCATAGAAAATTGTTTGGTATGAAATCTGTATACTTATTTGCTACTACAAATCCTGATTTTAACCAGATTCTCTCATGAACTAGCTTCCATTTTGATGTATATTTTGTATTTAGCCATAATGATATTGTTTTAATAATGGATGAATGCAAATATATTTCTATGTCTGGTAAACCTATGCCACCTATATCCCAATCATCTAGATGATACTTCATAGCTATCCTTGGTTTTTTGGATACCATAGGAATCTTACCATTAAATCATTTAATTGTTTTAGGTGCGATTTAGCTGGTGGCAAAGAACAAGCTTGTATGACATAAAGAATTTTTGGAAATATGATCATTTTAATCATATAAAGCCTTTCTTCCATTGAAAAGAAGAATTTATTCCATCTGTGTATTAGATTTTTAATATTATTTAAGGTCTCTTTATAATTTGTTTCAATTGTAGTATCTAGGTTGTTAGTTATTATAATTCCCAAGTATTTAATTATATTATCGGTAGAGATATATTTATGGTATTTTTATTTAGATCTTTTTTATTAGTATTTATAAGCAATACATTTGTTTTGTTCTCATTAAATTTAAGACTTAAAAAGTTTTGAAAGTTTTGAATTGAGTCCCATAATGCTTTTAAACTGCTATTATTATTTTTAAGGTAATTAAAATATCATCAGCAAAAAGTTGAATTTTAAGCTCTAGGCTGTTGTCTAGTTGTATTCCTTCAATATTTTTATCCATACGTATATTATTTGCTAAGGGTTCAATGACTAGCGCAAACAATAACGGAGAAAGAGGGCAGCCTTGTTTTGTGCCCTTAGTTATTTTAATAGATTTAGACAGACAAGATCCCAGTTTTATATAAGCCAATGATTTTTCATATAATGATTTTATTAACAAAGTGAAGTTGTTTGAGAAGCCATATTCTTCTAAAACTAACCACAGATCATCCCAGTTCACTGAATCAAATGCGCTATTTATGTCTAAGATAATAACGTTCATTTTGTTTTTTGTGACATTTATATAATCAATTAAGGAAAGAATTCTTTGAATGTTGTCATAAGTGTTCCTATCTTTTATAAAACCTGTTTGATCCTCCTCTATCAAAAGTGGTAGTAATTGTTTTATTTGAGCAGCATGTATTGCCATAAAAATTTTATAATCTATATTAAGAAGTGAAATGGGTCTGTATGATGAACATTCACTGGGTGATATTAATGTGTACTTCCAAGAAGGAGGAATGTCTTTACCATTTTTAACTGATGTAAAGACATTCAATAACAACAGCAAAACCTCATTTGATAGTAATTCAAACATTTCTGGGGTGATATTATCTATACCTGGAGCTTTGTTTAATTTTAGCTTATTTACTTCAGCTTTAAGTTCTGTCATTGTTATTTGTTTATCTATTAGTTGTACCTGCTCCTCTAATAACCTAACTTTAACATTGTTTTTGAGAAAAGCTTTCAATGCTGAATGTGTTTCTGTTTTCTCATTTTGATTATTAAGTTTATGAAAAAATAGCCTAAAAGCTTCTAGTATCCCTTCTAAATCAGATACTTTTTTTTTGGTTTCTATATTATGTATTTCCTTGATTTGATTTGTTTTAATAATCTTTTTAGTCCTATTTGCTATTCTTCGTTGGTTTTTAGGGTTCATTGAATAGTAACATAGTTTAATTTTTTTCTAAGTTGATCATTGTTTTGTGGTGTAGCATCTCTGAGTATTTTTTATTAGTATCTTCTAGTTCTTTTATTAAGTTGGTGTTTCCATTTTGAATATCAAGCTTTAAATTATCTACTTTTGACTGTAATTCCATTAATTCCTTATTCCACTGTTTTTGTTTATTTTTATACCATCCCACCACTCTTCCATATAGCTATGCTTTCAATGCATCCCATATATATATTTCAGATACATCTTTTGTAAGATTGATATCTAGGAATGTTTGTGTCTCTTTAATATAAAATTCCTTAAAATCTTTGAGATTTGTTATGTAAGATGGTATTCTTGTTACTGATATCCTTCTCTTGAAACATAAGTCTATCTCAAATGTTATGGTGTTATGGTCCGAAAATGGACATGAAATTGTCTTGACTTTATTTAAATTAGAGGTTAAATCCTTTGTTATGTACACTCTATCTATTCTAGAGTATGTATTATGTCTATTGGAAAAATGTGTAAAGAATAGTGAATCTGGGATAGCATACTCATTTATGTCAGCTATATTAAAAGTTTCAACAAACTCAGATAACAACTTTGTTAAAGGTGATCTCTTACATGTAGTTTTAGTATTTGTGTCAGTTTCTTTTATAATGCAATTGAAATCTCCAGCTATGATTAAATTGCCTTTGGTATATTGTACAATGTCTTCTAAGTGTTGTTTGGCCACTCTAACACCTAGTCCTGGTATCCAATAAATATTCACTAATGTATATATCATTTCATTGATAGATATTGTCACTAGACAAAACATTCCTGAGTTGTCATGGAACGTGTTTATGATTTTAGGCTTTAAAGTAGTGTTTTTCCACAAAATTGCTACTCCCCTTCGCTTCTGACTATAGGTGGAACTTACTAGTATTGTATAATTTAAATAGTTTATTTTATTTATGTCTTCCTGTGTAAGGTGTGTTTCCTGTAAAAATACTAGTTGCGCTTCACATAGCTTTAAATATCTATAAAGACTTCCCCTTTTGCAGCTATTATTTAAACCATTTACATTAAGAGATATACATTTTGCAATTGGATTTATATTAGCTTTGCTTTTATCCATATTTATATACTCGTAACAATGTGTAGATGTGTGTACATGAAGAGAATGACTTGTTCTTCTTCCAACAGTATTACAATAGATTATAGACACCCAATAAAAGTAAATTACAAGATCATAACTGAGAACAATATAAGATAAACAACCACCAAACCCCTCCATGAGAAAAAACATCTCATCCTTGAATGATCTAATCATTCAAGCGATCTCTCTAAGTCTGCATTTCAGCATCCTCCCCCGGCCCCGCCATATGGTAGTTTTATAATGAAAAGTATCTTATATATCTTTTAAGTATACATGTATCTGTCTTTATAGATTACTTAAATACAGTCGTTATCTATTTTTAATATTTTATAAAACACTAAGGCAACCCAACTATACATAGATTTAATACTTAACTATTTGGTTTTGTTTAAATTGTAAAGGAAAATCTTTTATTTTACTATATCTTTTGTGTAACAATAACGGTTATGCATCTTAAAAATAATATGCTTGCTGTCTATCTCCCTTATAGTGTGAGTGGCATTCATAGGTATCAAATTTATTGTAATGGTCTACCTATATATATATATATATATATATATATATATATATATATATATATATATATACATATACATACATACACATACACACACACATATATATATATATACACACATACATACATACGCACATATATGCATACATACATTAAAAAAAAAAAAAATGTTAAGCATTATATGCATCAGTTAACCATGCCACAAGTTGATTAAATCAGAAAGTATCTGTAACAATGAATATAACGTTACATTTGTATTGTCATTTATCAGTAATCTTATAGTTTTCTTTTAATTCAAAAAGTCATATTTTAGTGGTATGAATGCTACTAATTTGTTTTTGGCATTGGTATTATATAGTTTAAGACTATATTTCTTAGCAATTCCTATATATTTATTAGTGCCACTGGCATATTTCATCGCTAGTGTACCACATATGTCATATGTCAAATAGCAACTCATACTCCTTATGATATTACAGGATTTATCTGCAGCATTATAACTGTAAGGTTGGAAAATATGAGAAGCAAAGTAGGCTTTAAATATGCTATAACACAATTGTTTGGTACTTATTACTGTCAACTCTTCTACATATTTAACAAACAAAAAGGCCAGCACCAGGGATGGAAGCAGAAATAGAAGCAAAAATATTTTATTGTTTGAACCAGACTGGTTTCAGCTTATAGCTTTCTTCAGTGGTTATACATGATCTGTGGTTGACAAACTGCATTTAACTAATGGAACCAATGAAGCAAATAATGACATCATTTCCTGTTAGACCCAAAAAAAGTAGTGCAAATGAAATACATGTATACATATGTATATATAATATATTATATATATATATATATATATATATATATATATATATATATATATATATGAAAATTGAAAATATAAAAAAATTAACAACAAAAATTGAATGTATTCAGAAGAATATAGATTATTAAAATAATAACTGGACATTTATCAGAAACTTGATAAAAGTTTTATAACTTGTCATTAAGACCTGGGGAAAAAAGACCCCCTAGTTTCACTATCCATTTCTTTTCTTTAGTGTTAAGTAAATCGTGCCATCCTGTTCTGAAATCTTTGTTTCCAAAAACTCTATCAATAATGGTAAAAGTAAATTTGGCTGTTGGATGAGTGAGTGAGTGTTTGTACAATGCGTTGGTCATTCTACCATTCCTAATATCACCCAAATGTTCAGATATGCGACATCTGAACTGCCTTGAGGTCTGACCAATATAAAACGCTTGGCATGTACAAGTTACTAAATAAATGACCCACTCACTTCCACAGTTTGCAAAACACTTGATGTCAAATAATTTGCCTGTATTTTTACTGGTAAAGTTCTTGGTCTTGAAAATGTATTTACAAAATGAGCAATGTCCACATGGATAACACCCCACTAGTATGTCTCCAGAGAGAGTGGTTTGATGATACAGGCTTGATTGAGATGCAATCCTTTTATAATAAGAAAAATGTGATCGAAGAGTTTTACCTTTTCTGTATGAAAATTTGCATCTATCCCCCAACCAGTCATCTAATCTTATGTTACTTTTAAGTATGTTCCAGTTTTTATTGACAATATCTGTGAACTGAGAAGTATTCCTCCCAAAAGTGGTGACTAGCCTGATAATATCCTGTTTATCCCGAGAATGTTTTGATTTATATGATAATAAACTTTCTCTGGATTGATTAAATGCCCATGTAGAGGCATTATGAACATTATCATGCTTATACCCTCTCTCTAAAAATCTATTAGTCAAATCTTGTTGACATATGTGAGGTCTTGCTCTGAAGAGCAAATTCTTCTAATTCTAAGAAATTGTGATTTAGGAATGTTGTTAATTGTGTGTCTGGGATGTAAGCTTGAAGCATGTAGCAAACTATTATATTGTGGATACTTCCTGTAGACTGTTGTTCCAAGTGTGTGATCTAGTTTTCACTCCAAATGAACATCCAAAAAATCAATTTCTTGTGCATGATAATTAACAGTAAATTCAACACCCCACTTATTACAGTTGAGATACTCCACAAATTCTGTAAGATATTCTGATCCCCCTCTCCAAACTAGCCAACAGTCATCCAAATAGCGCCACCAAATATCATTTTCAGGCAAATATAAATTATGCATACCATCATAGATGATCTGTTCCTCTATATACCCCATAAATAGATCCGCATAAATAGGGGCAAAAGAACTTTACCAGTAAAAATACAGGCAAATTATTTGACATCAAGTGTTTTGCAAACTGTGGAAGTGAGTGAGTCATTTATTTAGTAACTTGTACATGCCAAGCGCTTTATATTGGTCAGACCTCAAGGCAGTTCAGATGTCGCATATCTAAACATTTGGGTGATATTAGGAATGGTAGAATGACCAACGCATTGTACAAACACTCACTCACTCATCCAACAGCCAAATTTACTTTTACCATTATTGATAGAGTTTTTGGAAACAAAGATTTCAGAACAGGATGGCACGATTTACTTAACACTAAAGAAAAGAAATGGATAGTGAAACTAGGGGGTCTTTTTTCCCCAGGTCTTAATGACAAGTTATAAAACTTTTATCAAGTTTCTGATAAATGTCCAGTTATTATTTTAATAACCTATATTCTTCTGAATACATTAAATTTTTGTTGTTAATTTTTTTATATTTTCAATTTTCATATATATATATATATATATATATATATATATAATATATTATATATACATATGTATACATGTATTTCATTTGCACTACTTTTTGTGGGTCTAACAGGAAATTATGTAATTATTTGCTTCATTGGTTCCATTATTTAAATGCAGTTTGTCAACCACAGATCATGTATAACCACTGAAGAAAGCTATAAGCTGAAACCGGTCTGGTTCAAACAATAAAATATTTTTGATTCTATTTCTGCTTCAATCCCTGGTGCTGGCCTTTTTGTTTGTTAAATATTCAAGCTACTGTGGCTCGTGCATCTGCCAGACTTGCTAGTACATTGTTTTTTGGAACTCTTCTACATACACAGGAAAAGATAACCTTATATGACCATCAACCATTTTCCTTCATTTTTCTCTTCATCCTTCTATTCTCCCTATTTAATAAATATTTGTTTCTGTTGTGGCTTCTTTGAATTTAGTGAGGGTACTCCATATCATATTATAGATAATATACAACGTTCAAACAGAGAACATGCCCAAAATAGAGACATATTCTTAACTCAAGTGGTCCACACCATATATTTATAACACTGCAGTCAGAAATATACTAATGAATATGCAATAACTAGCAGCTTTGCAGCATGTGTGTGTCTCTAACAAGTACATACCTATAGGATATTAAAAAGAATAGATAGCATGCTCTTGTTTCATAATTAACAAATGCACACAGCCTGGTATTTACTTTCATAGACAGAAATTAGACCTGTTACTTATATGCATATCAGGTACCAACAGCAATATGTTAGTACATGCCTATGCTATTCAAATCATATTTTAATGCTGATTGATATGAGATGTAGCTGACAATGGCTTTAGCGTTTGTGATGTTATATAATATATATTCAGTATTATAAGTAAAAGTATGTTGCATAACTATTTGCAATCTAAGGTTCAAGACTGATCAATTTAGACATACAAGACAAACTCTTTAGCCTTGGTTATATAATGGGAGTTACTGTGTCTCTACACAACCATTTATTTTCAGTGAGGATGTTCAATATTAATATAACTTGCCTTTAATAACAGCATACTTATAATTCAGCAGTTCTTTCCTATATATATATATATATATATATATATATATATATATATATATATATATATAAACAATATCATAAGCAAGACTGAGATTTTTCTTGCTCATTACTGCTTAATGATTGTGCTACTTGAACAATTTAATATTTACAGAGTATCTTGATAATTAAACAGCAACTCCTTTTTACCCTTAAAGTGCCTAATAACACATAGCTACATTCATGAACCTTAATTGACTTACTATCCTTAAGGTTGAGTACACTAGCTGCAGTGTGTTTACAAATATGTTATATAGTTCCAGTCAAGGACTTAAATATATTAAACTTTTATAAAATTAAGTTAAATTATAGTAATTTACGTGGGTGATCTTATCAGAAAAGATTATAGTAAAGTCTGTATGTGTTAACTATTCATACAGTTTCTTCCAAGTGATATACTTCTTTTTAAGCTTTCTGTGCTGTTTATGTGTACAATTCAAAATTAATAACAAATATTACAATATAATAAAACATCATGTATGTGTTGATACCTTCTAAATTCATTAGGTACTTCAGTGTACTTTTAATATTTGTTAAAACTATAAAAGCACTTTGCCATCTCATAAATAGTGTGCTGGTTACTTTAAGTAGCTTAGGAGCTGACACCACACCCATACTTTCTTGTTTTAGTGCTGACATCTTACTTTCATTTTGTGCTGTTAGAAGGTTTAACACACTGTAATGGATTCTAACTGAAGAACCTTCATTCAGGGGTGGTAAAATACGAATTCCCAGCTCGTGACCATGGCGGGAAGACAAAAACAAAGTAAGTGAAGTTTTTAGGGCTTTTTTTAAACTGAACACCAGCTCTATAAACTTCTATTAGTTTTCTTAACATTAAGGGCAGATATACAAGCCAAACAGTTGTTTGTTAGTCAAAAAGGCACTTTTAGCATCAAAGAATAGATAATTACTTTTCAAGGCACTTTTTGACAGTTATTACTATCAGTTTTTATATATTATTATGTGTATTAAATACATCAGTTTAGATATTTCATGCAGCTTAGTGTAAATAATATAAAAATGAATCATGCTCATTTAAACACACCACATTAAATGTCAGTGTAAATACATCATATTCTATACTAGCAGTAAAAGGCAGGTAATTCATAAATGAACTATCTAAACATCATTTAGAGTTAGAAAAATCATGACTGTAAGTATTTACACTGTAATAGAGAAAGATATGTTACCTTGCTTTCTTTAGGATTGTTTCCTTTTGTTATAAAATGTCCTACTTATCTTGTATTTATATTGTTTCAAAGACTGACACGTGTAAAGCATGAATGCTTTCAAAGAACTTTTTTGCCTTACAGAGCAAATAGAAGACAATAATGTTTGTGTTTTTCATGTCTTTTATCGTTTCTTCTTCTTCTTGTCAGTAGTGCTCCATTCATTTTTTTCTAAATGACGCTTAACCCCAAATTGGGAGAAATCCATTTCTTCCACATTATCCAAGGTTTTACTAGCTGAAAGATAAGAAACTGTTGCTTGCAGAGTGTCAAAAGTTTTAGGACCTTCAGTAAAAAATATTTTTATTCTTGCAGGGAACAGCAAGTGGACTTTAAGTTGTCTTTTTTTCAATTCCTTTATCAGAGGGAGACATTCTTTTCTTGCAGTTATAACTCCAGCAGAATAATCATTATCAAATCTGATTATGTTGTCTTTGTATTTAACTGCAGAAGTTGACCATGCTGTTTTTAAAATAAGTTCCTTGTCCTGTGATGAAAAAAACTTTACTGTTATTGATCTCGGGTGATTTTTTGATTTGATGGTTGATGAAGCAGCTCTTAAGGATCTGTGGGCTCTTTCAATTCCATAAGAAAGAGCTTCAGGCAATTTTAAAACTTCTGGTAACCAGGTAGTAAGGAAAGTCACCATGTTATCTCCCTCTGTTTTCTCTGGTAGCCCATAGATGCAAAGGTTATTTTGTCTGGACCTGTTCTCTAGATCCTCTATTTTATTTTGTAATGAAGCATTTTGTTGTGATAAAAATGTAGCTGAAGATCTTGTTCTGAGAGTCTGCCCTCAGTATCATTTAAGGATCTCTCTATGTCAGCTATTTGAGACTTCTGTTGCGTCAATATTTCTTGTAGTTGCTGTATTTGTTTTGTAGATCTCTCCTCAAAAGTGTCCAGTTTGGTATTCATTTTGTCAAATTTCACTGACAAGTCTTATATAGCATTTAATAAAGACTGTATCTCCTTTTTCATCATCTGGTCCTGTGTGGTATGCTTAGAAAAGCTCATTTTCAGTAGATTCAGATACCTTCCTTCTTGTTTTTGACAGGAAAAATAATGTTTAAAGCCAAATTTTTTGCACTGTAGACTTCTAGTGATATTAGTAGAAGTAATTCAACAAAATAGGTTTGTCTACAATATCTAGTTTTTAAAAATTCCTGTCAGAAATATCTTTTGAGTGCAGAGCTGAGAAAAGATGCTGCCAACCAGTCTACATCCTCGTTTTACTGTTTTTTGATGTGCACGCTATGCACTTTACATTTACACTAGTTTTCAGGATGATTATAGTGGGCTCAGCTTGGCTGTGATGTAATTGCTTAGTGAATTTCAATTGGTTGTTCCATGTATTTCAATGTGTTATGTCCATTCTGTTTTTATGGTCTGATGAAGCTATTAGTGAAAGCACTTACCGATGTAAATAAAATACATATTTTCATGCCAGTATCTGTTTATTTCCTGCCTGGTTTGTGGACTGCTCTTAGATTTATCATTACTTTTATAAGGTACACAAAGTTTGGTGCATAGTCATGACACATGCCAGCATACAGTATCTATTGTGTACCACAACAAGTGGCATGGCAAAACAATACTGCATTACACACGTACATGTCAAGTAATGTAGTCACCCTGTGCATCAGACACATAGCTTAATTTCCCTGCATCGATGGCAAAGATGACAGGAATGTGGCACAGGTATCATCACATGCACAAGGTATGGTGAGGGGGTGCTGGAGGCCTAGGCTGCGCAAAACAGTTGACAGCATGTGTATGATTCAGGAAAGGTGGGGGTTAGACAGACAATGGAGTGGTGCAATGTGTGTCTGTAGATAACCTGCATTTGACAGTGGCGTTTGATTGCGTGTGTGTACACAGTTAAGCCCAGTGCTAGCCCTACATGTGTGTATGTCAGTCAGCTGTGGACCATACACGGTAGAGTGAAGAGTTCACAATTTCTGGTCATGTACATGTGAACTGGCTCTGCCAGGAGTTGCACTGCAACACCATGCCCAAGGTCAGATGTGATGCTTGTACCTGATGGTGACTGCTGTTTGATGGGTCTGTGTCCCCCACAGGACCACACAGGGCCAAGTGCTCATGGCTTTCCATGTCATGGTATGGACATCACACTTCCCTCTGTAGTGCTGGAGGTACTACCACTACAGGAGAGTAACTGTATACGGCCATGTGGACTCTCAGTAGTTGGTGTTGCTGACGTACATCCATGGGTCCAACACCCAGCTCCAGCCAGACATTCCAGCACAGACAATATGTGGCCCAAGTCAGACACTGTCTCAGTCCAACGTTTGTCCACTGCATCAGTGAACCAATCCAGGATGTCCCCAATGGGGTGGAGGCAGTCACAGATGTCAGACTGTGCTGCATCCATAACCCTAAGCATACATCTGGTGTTCCATTCAGAATGTGTCTGTGCCTTCATGATGGCTCAAAACATAAGTTGAATGACTCAAGATGTAACACCAGCAAAAGGTGGTGGACGGACAGCAGGCCTCCTACAAGCATCCCTGTCAATCTGCCTGTGTGGGACATTGCTAGCTCTCTGGCTATGGCCAGTATCTACACTCACTGGAGCCATAGTTGCCACACTTCTCTGTTCAATGTGTCCGCCCTCTGACTGTCCAGTATCTGTAGCCTCTGGGGGCTGGGTATGTGTGAGCATACTGACTGTGTGCAGAGACAATGGGGGCAGAAGAGGGATGTCAACCTCTGGAACAGATTTAGCCACCTACAACCCCATCTGTGCCTCACTATGGCCTCCATCATCATCAGAGTCTGATGAGACACTGACATCAGGTTGTGAAAGGGACAGACTCCAACCACCAGGTTACCTGTGAAAATGAAGACAAAAGCAGTACATTACTATCTGCACTTTAATGTATGGTAATCCACACAGACTCATACAAATGAGGATCCACAACTGCATTACCAGTCTCACATCTTCTCATCTCCACTCCCATGCACAACAGACAACTTCACAACAACATCCGCATACAAGTCAAAGCCTTTATACATGCACATCAGCTACATCCAGTTAAAGCTGCCAGTACAATTTTCCTGTAAGGTATGCAACATGACACTATACGTGATAGAACTTCGCATTAAACCCAGTGCACCTATCTTGAGAATGCTATGCCAGTACTAGTGTCACTGCCTCAGATATGTAACATCTACCTCTTGTGTTTGAACAGGCATCTTGGATTACTTGCCTCATGTACACCAGGGTGCATAGTCACTCATAACTATAAGTGCAAATGTGCTATTGTTCGTTCAAATACACAATTACCCAGTCTATGAACTGTAGTCAACTATTCCAGAATGGTACATACAAATATTCTAATCTGGTTAAACACAACATTTTTACATAGTGCAATATGACAGCCCTTATCATAGAGTATATATGATCCATAAAACAACAGTGTCATGCTTTCCAGGTGGAGCATGGGCTTTGAGAACTCCTGATGGACCTATGAAAAGGTAAGGGTGAGGTATTGTCAGCAACACAATATGCTGCAGCACTACATGGTAATATGTGCATATATCCACATGTATGGTAGCCACTGCTACTGGCTGTATTGCTGAGATTCAGAGTATGTGTGCACAACTGAGTTTAAACCCCCAACCCCTCCAATGCAGATAGACCTGACACCATGTAGAGGTATGTACAGCCTGCCATAATGACTGATAAAGTATTAAAATGGTGGACACAGTAAACTTACCTGGACACTCCTCTGCTGGGGGTACTGTGGCACCCACCTCAATGATGTATGGTGTGATGGATGCCTGGGAACTGTTGTGTGTTTCTATGTTCACCAGGAATTTCTCTGTGGCCGAGAGTGGTTGTACTGCTGAAAGCCCACCAGCAGTGGTGGCATGGTCCTTGGCAATATTAGCTGCCTTTGATGTGCAGCATTCACCATATCTGTGGCTCTGTATCACACCTGTTCATAGGTCCTATCCTGCTAGCCAATCTGATTGACATCCTGCATGATTATGCATCCCCCTGGACAACAACATCTGATGATGCTGCCTTAGTGCATCAACTATTATCTCATTCTCTGCATCATTTGCGATACATGGTTCCTGAAAGACAACAAAAGGGGAACACATTACAGGACCAGACACATGGATGTCCACTATGTACAGATTCAGCACACCCATAATGGCCTGCACTACCCACTGCTCCTCACACATCATACTCCACAGTCTGGCAACATACTAATTGTGTGGATCCCAGCAAGACAGTAGCACTACAGGGGTATGTCCCTGTGTGCTATGTCAGATTTTGTTGTAAATTCCTACACCCAGCACTGCAGTGTACTGTGGTGTGTCCCCTATGGGCAACCTCCACCTATTATGGCATATGGCCACTGCCAGAAAATAGCAGTGTGGTATTACAACCACTATATGGGGGCAGTTCAGCAACACCAATGTGTACACAATGACAGAAAACAATGCAAACATGCTGTAGAATATGTTTCCTATAGACATCATAATTCTCAACTATACAGATGTTTGCAGAATGTCAAGATGTTTGTGTCATACTTTTGGTCATTTTCACACAACATCATGGATTTCAGACAAAAGCTTGGCCAGTCATTGATGGCTGATGTCAGAAAATAAAGACAAACATCTGAGTTTAAGATGTCATACTTTTCACAACACAGTTATGCTATTGTAATAGCTGTTATTCTATTCACTTTCTTACTTTGTACGAGCAATAGTTACAGTGTCTCTACTTTTGGGTCTTTGTCCCTCCATTAATTATGCCTTTGCTCAGATGTTTTGCTGTAACAGGTTGACAGCTATGTTAGGCATAGCTCACAACCAGATAGGGAGAAATGTCAACAGAATCATGGACTTAGCCAGAGTACATCAGAGACAATCAGGGACACTTTTAAAATGTTAGAACTATTTATGTGAGACATTGACAGAATGAGAGTAGGTGAATTAGTGTACACCATCTGACATTATCAGAGTATACACCCTTACTTATTGTCACTATGTATTATGTGCAATTCACTAGCTTTCCTACAACAGTCAACTGTTGTAGAAGGGATTAAGAGGGACAGAGATAAGATGTGAGTGGAGATCAGAGCCATTTGAGAGGCATGGCTGTAGGTGTAGGACAGCTGAGTATCAATGACATGTCATTACCATAGATGTAAGGCAAGCTTACTGCTGTAATCCCTTTTCCCCATACCTCCATCCTCCCATCTGCATCTTCATATAGGGAGAAATCGATTACATACCTGGGGGAATGCAGTACTCCTTTGTTGAACTTTGCTTCCGGTAATCTTTTGAAAATACAGTCTCTGAGTGTGGTAAGTCTCATACAGACTTGTTCCTCATAACCAGCTGCTTGCCTTTTTTAAGTACTGCTCATTAGCAGGTACTTGCCTTTGCACCAGTCTGTGGCTCTGATATGGTAATTATAGCCAAAACAGCTGAATTGCACTATCATTAGCCAATGACATGCCACCATAGTGCAATATATATATATATATATATATATATATATATATATATATATATATATATATATATATATATAAGGCCTTTCTGTACACCTGGGCTCCCTTCTTAGCTGTTAAGACATAACTGAGGTGTGGAGACTGCAGCATTGCAGGGGGTATGTACCATAACTGTCAACTGTAATGATTTATGCAGTATGTCCACAGTTTCTCCTCATATGTGTGGTCAGTGTCCCATGACATTGTGGTTATCTGGCAATTCACTAGCAAACATTGTCAGTTGAGGTCGGTAATGGAAGACACACATTTGTGTGTCAGACTTCATACCCCTCAGAATATGCATGCTAATGTAATAGCTGTTATTATCAACATACTATCTATGTAGGAGCAAACTACAGAACATGTCCCAATCTCTGGACCTTTGTCCCCCCCTTTAAGTATGGCTGTGTCTGGATTCTTTATGCTAGGGGTTTGGCAGGTATGGTAGGTCTGTAGTAGCTATCTTGATGTACAGGTGTGTGTGCTACAGGCTGCTACTACAGCCTAGAACACACATGGAGGAGTGTGAACACTTTGGAGGACAACAAGCTGTACATGTAACTGTGGCAGCTGCGTAAGCCCTATCATTATGGCAGAGTCAGGTTAAAGGTACCCTTTACAGTCCAATCAAGGCATGTGATTAAGGTACATCTGTTATGCAACAGTGCCAATAACAGAGTAGTAGGTGACCTATAGTTATGCTATACGTATATGTGCAGTGTGTCTTTACCTGCAGGCCTTTGACTTGCAAAACTGGATAGTAGTTTATTAATTAGCAGTAACCTATGCAGACAAAGACTGCATGACTCAGTCATTAATTGCTGTCTTCACAATAATGTAATTGAACTGCAGCACAAAACTGGATTTTAGCCAAGGACTGTGTGTGACAAAATGCATTGCATGCAAGGCATTTAACAGACTGAGCTACTCAGTCACTGAGACAGCATCTGTATATAGGTGTAGACATATAGGCTGTGACACACATTTTCTGCATCCATCAGTATGTGCATGGCTTTCTATGGCTGTATTTCTGTACCAGGGTCCAATTTGAACATGTTCTTTACCATTGATGCCTTAGCAGGTGTCTTTCTACATGCTGCTGATACAAGGGCACATTTACCTGCTATAACGGGCCTCACTTACATCCCTTTTTATATCTTTCACTGTTTAGTGGTGTATTATTGCACCAGAGTCCACGGTACACTCCCATTCCTCCCATTAATTTTTAATTCCAGTTTGTGCAGTCCAGCACATCATGCAGCTCCACTGAGACACGTCTAATGACTGTAAGTGGCAATCACTATGTTTTGATGAAATACCTGCTTTAATTAAAATCTGAGTGGAGTGGTGGGTTAATACAGTGTGCTGTGGGTGTAATGGCCTTGGGTTTGAAACATGGCAAAGGTGTTTATTTTGTACGTGTCTAACAATGTTAGAAACACATTTTTTCATTAAAGCTCTATTTAGCAGAGCCAAGCAAAGCTGCACGTCACAGATCACCATGCAGCTCTGTGCTAAAAAAAAAATATAAAGAAAAGAAAAAAATGGGAGCTAGGAAAGTGGTGAAATGGGGGCAAGCAGGAGGAAAAACATGATGAATGGCAGGTAGGGATGTGCAGGAAGGTTGTAGGAAATGACCTTGGCTATCCATTTCCTTTACAGCAACAGTTGTGCAGTTTGATAGATTTTGTAGATGAATTTGGACTCTCAAACCCCAGAGAGAGGGGTGAGGACAGCATAACTGTGTTGTCAAGCCAATTGGACCAAATTACTTGTGTCCACTGAACGTGTGTGAAATGGAGAGCTATATATGGAGCGATACTGTTTTTTTTGGACAGGTGCCCATTTTTTTTTTATTAAGGTGAGAGTGGAATGTTGGGGAAGGGACATAGATACATGTGGGGAGGTAAGTTGGGTAGGAGAAGATGCACTCACAGACAGATAAGACAGCAGACAGGGGCAGTGTGTGACACATGAGGTGGGTGAACACCTTGGATGGGGAGAGTGTTGTGGAATCCAAGTCACACATGCCTCCAGATGGCAGTAGTGTGACTCACATCTGCAGCCATGGGATGGTCAACACTGCTCCTTCACTACCCTAAGGGTGGCTGTGCTGGAGGCTGGTTGCCAGGGTGAGGCTGCCCCACCAGGTCAGCCAACATGCTCTCAATCTGACACAGGTGCCATTTGTAGCTGTGATGAACAATCCTGCATACCATGACTGGCAGTTGATCCTGGGTAACAATGGCCCCTCTGCCACCATACCCAAAGTGAGGCCGGGCCCCATCCTCTGAGGCATTTCCACAGGGGCAGCAGAGTGGGCACCACCGGTCTGGGTT
The DNA here is from genome assembly GCF_019279795.1 of Protopterus annectens. NCBI lineage: Eukaryota > Metazoa > Chordata > Ceratodontiformes > Protopteridae > Protopterus > Protopterus annectens. Next base: position 375,236,342 of record NC_056733.1, read on the forward strand.
CCAGACATGCCAGGTCCCAGTGACCAGTTGAGGCAAGGTAGGTGGATCAGCCAGAAATGGTCTACCCTGATGTGCTGTAATAATGGACATATAGCAATAAGTATAGGTTAGTTGTGAACAAATCATTGTTAGTAATAACAGCATGGCAGAACATTGGAAATAACTCAGTAACATATCAATGCATATTATGTGAAACACAACAATAAATAACAGAACAGTCAGTATGTTAACAGCATGCCAGTAACAGCTATAGCATAACACCAACAAAATAGGTAATTTAACAAGATATGTTAATATGCAACCATTATAATGCATGACAATAATAAAACACGTCCCAAAATACAGTTAATGTAACAATATATATTAATAGTAAACCATAACCAATGAATAACAATATGAAATAAATGAAGATAAGGGGTGGGGAGAGAGAGAAACAGTCCATTAATAAGATTGCAGTTTATTTCCTTGACAACGGTACTACTATCTATTTATTTTCTTTATTTATACAGTGACTACAAGTCTCCTATAGCTAATGTAGCATATACATACCTCTCAAGCTATTTGCATGGACACTAAGGGTCAGGCAGTAACAACTGCGAGTACACAACTACACAGAACACTTGCACATCAAGTGGACCTACATAACTACCAAGGTGTTCTGTGGGCTGATTTGATGATACTTTCAGTCTAGGTAATCATTTCCATGTTAATCCTGTGACAGATGTATTACGCACTATTAATTACATAACATGAAATCGTGACACTTCAGAGACATGTATGTGTACAGTACAGACACTAAACAGCTGTCATGCCTTGGTTGGCAGACATGGGATTAGAACCCAATAGCAGTGACTGCAGGAGACATCTGCATAGAATGTATTAACTGGCTGCAGCAGCTTTTAAGACACTCCAGGTATACTAGGCTGCAGTGACAGTAGAACATGGCACACCTCATCACAAAAGGTTTCTCATCCAGGAAAAAATAGGTCATTGTTCCTCTCTACTAGTCACTCATTAGACCCATTATATAATACAGCACCCCTTTTGGTATGTACCTCACAAGACATCTACAACAACTGGAAAGGCCACAGAAATACCTCACAAAGAGGATTACTAGCCTCAAACAGATGCCCTACGCAGACCGTCTCAAAAAACTCCAGCTTTACTCCATCGCATATCACCTACTCAGAGGCGATCTCTGCCTAACATACAAAGCTATGTCAAACCCAGAGCTGTTGGACATGCTCCACTTAAAGAAATCTCAATCCCTCTGAGCTACACACTCTAGGGACCTAAACCTTGTCACCACAATAAACAGAACATGCTGGAGGGATAGATTCCTATCCCATAAATTTCCCATACTCTGGAACAAATGACCTATCTATATCAAACAAAGCTCCTCATTAGCACTCTTCAAGAAAAATCTTGATGATTGGATGGAAGATAGGAAATTCACCCCGGGGATCACTTCTGTGGCTCTGCTCAACAGGGGCACAGGAAAATAATTTTCTTGGGTGGTGAAAGCCAGGTACCTTTTTGGTTAGGCTTATATAAGCCCTAGGGCCAATAGCCTAGTACCTACCTATAAGCCTATAAACCTACAGCCATACCACGATTACACATTTTATTTCTGACTGAACATTACTGATGAACACATTCTTGCTAATGATTTTAACAGTCTTTGACATCTAAACACACAATTATCTACTCATAATATAGGCTACCTTGCCCATTTAACTATGGAGAGAGAAACTGTGAGCATTACGTGACAGCTACTGTAATATTTACTGCTACATACCATTGGATTCGAGCCCTGGACTGTGTGTGGCAAAATGTACTACATACAGAGCATTTAACAAACTGAGCTACTGAGTCACTGCTGATAACTGACTGATATTTACTTAGAGTTCACCTGGTACCAAAATATGATCTGGTAGTACTGTTACAGTGTTATGCTAGACTGCAGTGAAAGTAGAACGTGCATGCATGAAATACAAGCATAACACAGATAGTAGGTAAGCTATATTTCAGTATCATATCTGTAAAGTCAACAAACAATATCAGCTCATGGAGTGGACTACCTTACCCATATACCTTTATTACTTGACATCTGTGGATGAGCATTTATGTAATATATATTTGGGAGAGAGCACAGCCTTGAACAATACTTATATGAGTTAACCAATACAATTTGCAGCCATTAGATTTGCATTCTACAGCTATTACAGTGTTATACTTGACTGCAGCTCCTTAACTTACAGCCTCAATGCATCCAGCTCTACTGCAATGGTTATGACAATACATCCTGATGAACACCATTTTATTTGGTGTTATTTGTATTGTTTCATGTTTTATTGCCCTACAATTGTCATTATTCATTTATTGCAATGCAGCTCTAATTCCACATTTATTACAATACAAACTTTATTGTATATGCTTTAATGCAGTTATTGATATTGTTTCATGTTTTTAGTGCACTACAGTTGGCATTATGCTTTTATTGCAGTACAGCTCTAATTCCACATTTATTGTACTACAAACTTTATTGTATATACTTTAATGCAGTTATTGGTATTGTTTCATGTTTTTATTGCACTACAGTTGACATTATGCATTTATTGCATACAGCTCTAATTCCACATTTATTGCACTACAAACTTTATTGTATATACTTTAATGCAGTTATTGGTATTGTTTCATTATTGCACTACATTTGGCATTATTCATTTATTGCACTACAGCTCTAAGTCCACATTTATTGCACTACAAACTTTACTGTATATACTTTATTGCAGTTAATGCTTTACTCTTTCTTGCTTATTTCACCACAGCTAGCATAATACATCTGTACTTACCACACTCATGGTACAATCTGGCCAAGCATCCAGCACGCAACTCGACATTGAGGTTCCGCTCAGCTGTAGCTAATGGGAGAGAAGTACACCATTATGCATATCAGTTTTGCAGATATTCAGATTACATATTGATAAAACAGAGGTAAAATTACTTACATACTTGTGAGGCATTCCCTGCCCTCACTTCTTGGACCTAGGTGCCCAAGGTTCCACTCTTTCACCTTTTCAGGTCATCATGGTGGTGACAACATTGCTCACCAGTGCGGGGAATACCAGTAACACTGGTGAGTTCACTGGCCAGCCTGTTCTAGGTCTGCACCTTACAGTCTGAGCCCTAGAAACCTACTTGTAGCAGCCTGCAGTCATGTTTTTTCATGAGGAGCCCAACCATGACCCTGGACTCCAGAATGCTCCAACAATGAGCCCAAAAATAAGCATCTTCACCAACATCACTAGCCATATTATATCTTCAGGTGACAGAACTCTAATGGATTCTGCTGTTTTCCCATCCTTACACATCATTGGGCAACATTCAAAAAAAGCACGGCATCGCTTAGCACCATGCAAACCAATGCAGCTGAGCTGAGAAGTGCGTAAACTGGTAGAACAGTAGTCTTAGCAGAGTTTAGCAGCATGCAAACCAGCCAAGCACAGCTGAGCAGCGCATAAACATTGGCAGCCATTACCATGCTAATGCGGTGCTTAGCAGGTCTAAGCACAGTTGAGCAGAGCTTAGCAGAGTGTAGTCGGGCCATATTTTAAAATTGTCTGCATAATTTGTATATCAAAATTAAATACATATATTCCTTTCCATGTATTCAAACCCTGGACCTACTGCACATGAAGCCACAACTCTATCCATTTAGCTATGGATATTAAGAAATCCAGTATACCTTCACATTATCACTAAGCTAACTATAAGCAGTGCTGGGCACTGTGCTGCACTGAGCAAACATGCTTAGACATGCTTAAAAACAGCTTTAAATAAATAATTAATTATATCCGGTTTCTATTTTTAGATGTCTGGCAGGTGTCTGCTATCTTAGATGTGAGCACAGCTTGGCATTGCTGAGCTCCGCAGTGCACAAACATACTTTAAAAATAAATAAATAAAAATAAAACAAAAGGACATTGCAGGGAGTCTCATAGTCATCTGCAGCCACAGTTAGCACTACACCTCTCCCTACACTGAGTCAATAACCGTGTTCCTCGGCTCTGCCTTGGCAACACATCATCTTTGATATTCATGGTGCACTGCTGAGGGGAAACCATGATCACAAACACAGATACATTCTGTGTAGGCTCTACACAGTGCCTACATGGCTGGGGAAAGACTGTCATATCTCCATAACCATGTAAAAGGTAACTATATGCAAAGAAGTGGCAGGATGGATTTCCTCAAGTAGAATTATTTCAGACATTGCTTATATTCTATATCCTAGCTTGAATAAAATTGTGTTCTGTGGAAGTATTTCAGGCATCGTGCTGCAGCATGAGGTAAGAAAGTATAGCCATGCTTTGTTTTTTTAGGCTGTAGTGTGAACAAAAGGCATTGTAAAATTTAATGCCCGATTCTCTCTAATAAGGGACCAACTTCCCCAGTGATGTTGATATCTGAAAGGAAATGACTCTTCTTGTAAGCCCACTCCCATTCACCCATATGTAGTCTGCCCAAAGGAAAGGGATAAGTTTCTCATGGTTTGCTGATATTCTGAACAACAGGATATTGTTTGATAGGATAGTAAGAGATAGCATCTGGTTATAATCCTCCTTGCACACCTTTCATTTCTTATGGAAAAGAAAGTTGGCCAATGAAGGAGACCATGTCTGCAAAGAGGTAATTGGAAAGTAAATTAAGACTGATACATTCAGCTCAAAGGCTTAGTTATTTCTAAAAAAAATGCTTTCTTGTCTTGGGTAGAGCTATCAGAATTCTTATGTCTTTTGCTGAAGTTCTTTTATGTAGAATGTACAACCTAAAAAGTCAAGCATTCTTTCTTTAAATTAACCTGTAAAACTGAGTCTTTAATTGGATGGAGATGAACAGGAAGATCATCCACATCCATGTAATTGTACATTTTATGGAAACTGATTCCAAGTTATATTTGAATTAGCATTTGCAGTGGCCGGTTCCAATTGTTTTTCATTTTTAGTAATGTACATTACAGATTTTATTTTTCTTAAATATTTCATTTAAAATGGTGTGTTGTTAAGATATTAAGTGTATCTGTCATCACTGTGCAAATCATTGTTTTCTGTGACATAGTTCTGTTCTGAGGGGCAGCTTGAAATTAACAACACAATTTTAATGCAATGTTTTCCCATGTTCATGAAAAAATGGCCTGTCTATATAATGGTTTATACCAACCAAAAGCAGAAACAGAATACCTCAGAAATTACCAAAAACAATTCAGCTTTGAAACTGAAGCAGTTCTCATCTGTTCTGATTTTTGTTTATATTTCATTACTGTGATTTTTACCCAATGATGTATCTTTAACAGTGCCCTACATGACTGGTGGATGATCTTGATGGTCAGAGTTATTTCTAACTATTTTACCATGTTGTTTCCAGAATCAGCTGTTAAATTTCAGTACTGGAATTACAGCAGAATTTAAAGACCAGAGGCAGTAGTGATGGCCTGAGGTCTATAAGTGAAACGTCAACAGAAATGTAAAGTCTGTCTAACAATGTGAAAGAGTGGTGAACTTCAGTTTTTTGGTATATATTCTAACATATACCTACATCCATTTAATACAGGTGTCTAATAAAAGAATATGTAGGAACCTTCAGTACAGTCTGGGAGATGTGTTTAACTGTTTACAGCTGAGTTCGCCTCCAGGCATTTCTGCAGTTAACTTCTACTGACACCTCTAGATGTCAAATATTACTTGCTCATATTTGTATTGATAATTCCAAAACCATGCTACATACAAGGTTATTTCTAAGATTTTATTTTTAAACATGCATGCTAGCAAACACAATTGTATCAATATCTGACTTCTGTCCAATGCAGCTAAAGAGATATTGAATATTATTTGTATACTGTTTATTTATATCGTAATAATTTTCATATTTTTCTAAATATCTCAACATTCAGATAACACAGATAGAACTGCATAGCCTCAAATGAAAGCTCACAGCTGTATGAAGAAAATCCTGCTAGAAGTATGTGTCTTGCATGAATAGTAACTGATATAAACTGTTTATACAAAATTCCAAAATTGATAATTAATTCACAGCCTTTATTTTGGATTATAAAATCCAGTTTAAAGCATCAAATTGAATGAATGCCACTGATGCGGTTCCACAGATATGAATATTTGTTTGAACTGTAAGGAGATAAATGTATTTTTTTAAAGGCTCAAGACACACCCACTCGGAGCTAAAGGTGCACACTTAAGAGAACTATAATAGAGGGAATGTAGGTTGGAAAACGTAGCCCATCACCTTAGATCATTGCCCTTTCTCAGATCAGCTGGCTTACTTAATGTGTCTACACATACTATTGGTTCATAATAGGTAACAAATATATGCTAGCAGGCATGGATGTCTTAAGACACTCATCTAATCTCGAAACATTTCCACTGGTGTCAGCTCTAAGGCATCACCATCTTTCTGAGCTCTGAATATAAACAAGAGTAAAGTTATGTCCATACTAGAGTGAATTATTATGTTATTTTTTTTTCAATGAATTGTGGCATGTTTGAGGGTTGGGTAGGTTATTTATCATATGTTCCAGCCTTCCAGACAGCACTAGGGAGACAATACAACCTACTGACCCTGAATGTTTGACTGCCATTGCTGAATAAGATGAAATTTAACATAAGAATTGTTAGAGTCTGCCTCCCTTCATTCACCTCATTTAAAAGCTTGTTCATTTCCAGTCCAAACAGCAGAGGTCACTTTAAAGAAGAATTTATAAAGATAACATACTTTGGGGAATGCAGCAAAATATAGCTAGGAACATTGACACATAATTGCACGAGATCCTGTCACCCTGAAAACCCCATGCAATACAACTTGTTTTCTCAGTACTTAGGCTGGCTAATGTAATTACAGTGGATGTTTAAGTTTTGAAAGTATCTTTCAAGGACCTTTCAATAAGTCCATCAGCACTACACTGTAGTTTGTCCATGAGATCTCTTTCAAAATGAACATATCTGTAAGTTATTTCAATACATTTAAGAACAAAGTGGAGAATGGGCATGAACTGAAGATAACTGAGTAAAATGAACTTCTTTAATGCAACATGGCAGCAATGTACAGTTTGGGAGACTTATACCACCTCATCACTCCTAGATGAGAGGCTGAATGCATTCAGCCTTACTGTGAATGGCAATGATGTTATCAGTGTATTTTCAAGTTAAACATATAACATTCTGCAGAATGTCCACTAAAGGACCACTACCCATAAAGATGTGTCTGGCGCTCTACAAGCTTTCTGCAGTTGCATCTGTGGAGAGGAGACTGCTTCAGAACTCTGTCCTCATTCCTCATTCAGCAGTCACATAATCTCCTCAAATTTGGCATCCTGTGGAGAAGATGGTAGCAAAATCATACCATTCTCTTTGTCTCTGTCTTCCATGATAGTACAAATCTGGATATACGTGACTTGTCTTTGAAAGATATTTTCTGTCTTTATATTTTACTTATTTATTTATTGACATTTGATTACCTGGAAACTCTGGCTGTGTAGGAGCCCATTTTCATCAGAGGCACAGGAAGAAAAGCTTCAAAGAATTACAAAACATTTTAAGAATAATACTATTACAGTCTTTAAAAATAATACAAAAAAATGCATTTTAAATAATAATACCAAATTATACATAATATGGAAACATTGGTTAAGAATAAATAGAAGTTATGTGACGATTTAATAACTAGATACATTTCAGACAGTTTATAGAGAAATTAAGAATACATTATTATAATGCAAACAGGAATTGCACTATGATGTAACAGAAAAGCAAGCTTATGGTATATTTAGAGAGAAAGCCAGGGGAGAAAAAATTGATAGAAGTAAGGAATAGAGTAAAGCAGGGAGATTGAAGAGATATAAGGTATGAATGGGTATTGTTCACATATAGTTTATCTTGAATATTTCAAGGGCCTCTGACTGTAATTTGCAAAGCTCAGCACTAGGGCATGTACTAAAATGAGCTACTTATAAATTTAAGCATTAAAAGTACCCACATGTAAAATCTAGGACTGGCTATTTAATAATCTGGTCTCTACAGAGAAGAAACCAATATAAAGTTCATCTTAAGGAGGACACAGCGAATAGTGAAGGAAAAAGTGGATCCTGGCTAAAGCATGACTGCGCTGTGGTACCAGCATAGCCTATCTGCTGGACAGGAGGCCAAGAAAGACCAACAGAGATTTCTCTGGTGAACAGTAAAGCTGGAACTCCTGCAAGCCAAACTTGATCAGCCAATACTGCAGAATATGTATCCGGAAGACTGATATTGTTATCGGCAAAGAAAAATGGAAAAAAAAACACATATCTATGACACTTGTCAGGTAATCTGAAACTGTAAAACCAATATCAGGTAAATCAGCACTAGGTATGCAGGTACCTGTTAAGCAAACACAGGACATATACCCAGAAAACTGAAGAAGATGAAGTGCTAACATCAACTGGACTATGGGCTGGAACTCCAGTTCCTGGACTGGTGTCACTTTGAGAAAACATGCCTGGAGTCCTAGAACTAGAAGAATAAGTTTATGGCTCCCAAAAGATGTCTTCATTTTCAAACAGACGACCTTTCCAGTGGAAGAGGAGAAAGAAGTTATTAACCAATGGAGAAAATGGTGTGCATGTTGATTTGTTCATTGTTGTACTGGACTCCAGTAATCTAATGGTCAACTTACCTTTGACCGCTACATTACATTCCACTTTTTATTATGATTTTGTCAATGTATTTGAAGAAGCAGCACTCATGCCTCTGAATGTCTTTCAATATAAGAAGCATTGAAAGATTTTAGCACTTTTTCTAATAAGGTTTTTCCTATTTAGAGTTCACTTTTTGAACTAGGGAAAGTGGAGCCAGAGATCTGAAGATATAGAAAGATTTTTTAGATGAACAGTCTTAGAGCTATTTCTTCACCCAGCATTACTTTTGTTACATTAAATGATTTCAGAATGCCTTTTGCCAAGAAAAAATAGTCACAATACTGAATCTGTGTCAGATAAAATCAAATAAAGTGACATGCCTGACTCCTGAGAAAATCGGGCATTTTGTACACCTGTCAACAAGTGGCATTTGCTTGCTAAAGGCACATTTTGATATGCATCGCTATAATTTTGAAGAAAGCAGAGAATAACTGAAAAACAGAAAAGAAAAAAAAAACTCAGGACCCAAGTTCTCAAAGACCACTGTTTCAAAGATAAGGACTCAAGCTTTTTGTAACTCTTACTGGCTGCTGCTCATGCTTAAACTTAATGTGAGTTCTGGCAAGTGGTTGCTGCATCTTACATGAGCACATTACTCAAGTTTGAACGTGGTAGGTGTGGCAGGCATAAGGAGGGAACAGAAGGGGATTTTAAGGTTAGGAAGTGGGAGGGGAAGTAAGCAGAGAGTTCCAAGGGTTAGAAAGTAGTTTTAGAGTTAGAATGTAAGAGGGGAGTGTTTATGAAGCAAGAAGGCATCTTAGGGTAAATGAGTGACTGGGAATATAGATTTGCAGAGTTGGAGTCTTAGGTTTAGGGAACAATTAGGGATTTTAGGTTTAAGGAGGGGCAGTGTAGTCTCAGACTTAGGGAAAAAGGAATTGGGTTAGGAACTAGATGGGAAATATAGGACTCTGGTAGGGCTATACAGTTTAAAAGGGGTGTGTGATGGAAGGTCTAAATAGTTACATTTGATTGAGCTATTAGGTGTTAGAGCACTTGCCTATCTGAGTAAGTAGCTAACGCACACTTGTATTAAATTGCTAAATTAACATGTAATACCTGAGATAGTGAAAGATAAGGTAATTTATTGAAAAGAAAATATTTTTTTTCAGTGCAAATACTTCAAAGTTTGTTAGCAGCAGCTGGGGCCATTTATTTATCCTGAAATACGTTAGCATCTATAAAGAACTGAAAACTGAAAGAATCTGTACATTATGGATAAAGAGAGAGGAGTTGATAGCAGGGCAAAATTATATACTGCCAGTGATAATAGCTGTAACATAAGTTGATTAGCTTCTATATTCCCTTTTCAGCCAACATTATTTCTAATATGCCATTCCTGGCTATGAAGTTTTGCATGTGCTGCCAAAAAAGTACATTTCTTTAAATATGTGCACACAAAACTATGTGTACATAAAGTATTGTGCTGTAAACGTTTTCAGTGGCATATTTATTTTATTTATTTATTTGACATTTGTTGACTGCGTTAGTCCGACTGAGCAAAAGCCCTCTTTCATTGGAGCCCTGTGGAGAAAAGCCCCACAAGTAGTACAAACATATAAAATAGCAACCTCTAAAGATTCATTATGATATAGAAATGAATTACATGATAATGAAGTACATTATTTACACATTGGACATTATATACACACATGCCAATGTTTCAAGCATTCACAAACTGGTTAGCTCAATTTACTTCCCATTCTGTCTCTTCTGTCTGTACAAAATATATCACAAACATTACAACTTGCATTGTTAACAAACGAGCCTGAACTACAGTTGAAATGGATACTCAGCCCTCAAATCCTGTGTGTTGACAGATGTAAAACTCTATTTGCTATGTGTTGACAGTGTATTAGAGGCCAGAGAAATGGAAGGCGAGTAGAAGAAAAGGCATTCTATTCCTGTGGCTTATGTGGCAGTTTTTATAACAGCCCTGTTTGAGAGGAAATATACCACCTGACTTAAATTGCAATATTAGAATCAAGAGTATTTTAATGATATATAGTTTCAAACAGTTTTGCACAACTAACATATTTTAAATGCATGCAATTAATCTGTGGTTTGCACACTATGATTTACTTTATCAACTTTTAATTATGTGTTTTTTTTTCTTGACTGTTTTGGAATCCTTTATAAGATTATACTAAATGTAAATAAAGGAGTTCAACACTCAGTTAATTGTTTGACAAAGTCCAATGTGTTAAAAGACAAAAGCCCTTGCATATTTGCTTTCATTTTGTTATTATCTTAACCACGATCAGGAAAATGGAATATGGTTTTACTGGCTCAATGGTCCTGACTAAGAAAAGCAAATAAACTATAAAACTAACAAATCCTAGCACAATCTTGATTGATCCATTAAGCTACATCTATGAAATGAGCTGTTAGTATTAAAATGAAGCATTGCAATTTTTATCAAGACCAAAAGAAGAAAATCTCACACAGGACAATCCATTCATAAAACTTACTGAATTTAAATAAAATCATATTCAGTAAAGCCTTAGGCAAAATCCAAAACTAGAAACTGAAAACAAATGATAATTAAATATGTGGGGATTTGATTTGTGTGATACATTAAGTATTTTGCATTGTAGGATTAAAGAATGTGGTTTATGATGCATATCTTCAATACACATCATGCAACTCAATTCTTAAACCACAATAGTACAGTACAAAGGCATTTTCATGTATCACACACTAGAACCCATGCATTCCACATAGATCCATATGGAATATCTGTATCTGTGTCTGTATCTCTGTTCTATTGTATTCTATAATATTCTATCTATATCTGTATCTGTGTCTATATTGCTATGTGTTCTGTTCTATTCTATAATATTCTGTCTGCCTATCTATGTAGCTATCTATCTATCTGTCAATTAATGTGTGCGTGTGTGTGTGTGTGTGTGTGTGTGTGTGTGTGTGTGTGTGTGTGTGTGTGTGTGTGTGTGTGTGTGCGCGCACTGTTGTTTTCCTCAATTGATGCTATTGTCTAAGGGTTAATGTGTCACTAACTGAAGTGGCAAACCATCAAAGTATGCCATTGTTGACTGCACAGTTTTAGTGTATCTCATTGGAGTGTGGTCATGTGACTATGAAGGTGGCATATATAAAGGGATATCATAATAGGGGATAAGAGAGGAAGAGTACCCATCAAGTGAAACATTTGATATCTGATTATATGTTTTAGGGTTTACTGAATTCACTGGTATGCAGCAATCAGTGTTTTTTTTGTCTTTATTTTGTTGTGAAAGTGGTGGATTTGTTATGGAAACTGGTGATCACAGTGTAAGGCATTGTATGTTTTGGTTTGTGATGCAGTGTATCGTTATATTAATGGTATACACTTACATGCATGCAATACATACATTTGTGCTGATGGTAGGCTCTAGACAAGGGTATGAAAAAAACAAGTATTGGGTATAATGTATAAAGATGAATTACTCTTATTGTGTCAAAAAAGATTATCTGCTTTCTTCGTACATTAGCTACAAATTATCTCCATCCCTTGTACATTGTCAACCCTAATAAAGTTATTCTAAGCCTACCATATTTACATAGCTCCCTATAAATTAAGGTAAAATTTACACAATTCACTCATGAAGAGTACACATATATGATCGATCTTAAAACAGCCTATGTCACGTAATACAATCCCCAAAACCTAAATCTGTAATTAAGACTAACAAATAATAATTAAAAGTATACTTTATGTAGATATGCTTGAGCATACCCTCTCTTACTCACTTTTTATTTTAAAACATTCACAGATAATTGACTGGTTTCCTTTTTAACAGTTGGCTTATTTAGTACTGGAAGTGTTTGCGGACATGTGGATAATGGGTCACACTTATTTTGTTGTGTTTTTTTCTTCATTTGAAGGATCTTTGTCCTCCAGCAGTGACTGGCTTTGGCAGTAGGCTTTGGAGCATTGGTTTTGCTTAATTGGCATCCGCTATAGTGAGATGACATCTCCTGCTTTGGATGTAGCAAATGACTTGCGAGCATACCTCTCAATCTTTTAGTGCAAGAAATCTGGACAAAGCCCAACAAAATGATGGGACAAAGGACCAAAAATAGGTGCATATTTTAAATATAGCTGTTATAAACTTAGAAAGTTATTAGAATAACATGGTTTGTTTTAAGTTACATGTTATGAAGGATTTGAAGTCTGAAACTCAAATATCATTATTTAGTGACTTCAATTTTCACATCATCCGAGTGATTTGCCAAAAAAAAAACACACACATTTTTTATGAGGAACAGACCAAAATTATGAGCCAAAAATCTGGACATTCTGCAAAAATCTGTACAGTTGAGAGGTATGCTTAGTTGTAGGATATTACAAAAGCTCTGGATTCAGATCTAATTAAAGGGATAGCTGTAGATGTGGTGATCATAAAAATGGAAATGACAAAACATCAGCAAGAAAACCTCATTAAGAAACATAAGGAACAGCAATTAAAAACTAAAGAAACAGAGAGATTTGGTAACATCAGAAATGGTGGTAGGTTTGCTTGAAGAGTAGAGCGTATGGGTATTTTGACCCTGGAGACATATTGCTATTTTACTTTGTTATGTGTACTGATTTCTTTTCTTAGGCTTTTTTACCTCAGGAAAGCACTTGGGGAAACAAATTAGAGAATAGGGGAAATTTAGTTCTCAAGCAGGATGGCTTGGTACAAGTCTGAATATGTACCTTCAATGTGAATTGAATTGATACTCTAAAGGCAAAGGCAGTTACTTCTTTATTACAGAAGGAAGGCTTTAAATTAGCATGCCTTCAAAAGGCAATGTTAAAGTCTGAAATATTCTTTTTAAAAATGTGGTGGATGGGGGAAATGTTTTACAGCTATGGCAGATCAGCAAAAATGGGGGTTAAGATTCTTATTCATGCTTCTTTAAGATGCTACATTGAGGGATATAAGTCAGATAATGATGGCAGGTGGAGTAATCCAAACGTTTATGGGGAAATTAACAGTGGGACGTTACTATGGCCCTAACAATTATTCCGAAAAAACTTGGTGCTCATTTGTAGAGCTTTTATGGTGGCACTAAATTTGAAACTATTACCTTTTGATAGAAGGTGATTTTAACACTGTTTTAGACCCATGGTTACATAGATTGCCAAAGATATTCATGCAAAACTAGGGTCTGCCAAGATGCAATAACAGAGTAGGAGCTAATGGATATGTGGAGGTTTACACTTGGATTTTACAATTTATAGTGGGGATGAAGGGGGGTCAAGCAGATTAGCTATATGGTTAGGGTCTAAAGTGTGACTTCTGGCCTTTAGAGGATTGGCTGTGAGGTTACAGACTGTTCAGATTATGATTTGGTGTCTATGGACCTAGAGTTAGATATAGGTCCCAGACTGCTAATTTTATGGAACTTTGACCCCCCCCCCTTTTATCTTAAAAATAATAATAAGAAGGATGTTATTTTTTCATGGATATGTAACTACTGGAGGTAGAATACTAATCGCCATCATAAGACTTTTTTTAAATTGCTTCAATAAAAGGGAGATTTCAAGGAATCCTGCATTTACCTTGCTAGAACCAAACAGGGGAGAAGATGCAGAGAGAGGAGGGTGCAGGTAAATGTAAGGAGCATGGAAGGTTATGTAGAACATCTAAGCCCAAGGATGGCAACATTTTTCAACAGATAAAATTGGTCAAACATTGGATTAAGGCGTTAGAAGCATTACAAATATACAAAAGATACAAAAGATTCAAGGCCTTCTTTTATACCAAAGAAATAGTATTACCAAGAATGCATGATTTAATTTTCACTTACATGGATAGGATTAATAAAATATTTTGGGAGAATTGCAATGAAGCAAACTGGCACGTATGAGGAACAGAATGAAATTCTGCCCAAGATATCAGTTAAACAGATTAAGCAAGAGGATAAACCCTGGCTTAGTGGGGAGATATCATCTGAAGAGCTGAGGAATGCAATCTGAGGATTTACCTCTGGTAAAGCCCTCTGACTTGGATGGTCTTCAATGACCAACTAACTCGGCCTGTGTTATTTTAGACAGATGAAAAAATAGGCCAGTTCCCAGAAGAAGCTAATACAGACAAAGTATTATTTTTTGTCTAAACCTGGCAAAGACAAACTTAATGTAGTCAGTTATAGACCAATCTCTTTGCTACAGCTTGAGATAAAGATTTATGTGAAAATATGAGAGACTAAACTGGAAAAAGGTTTGTTGGATTATATTCCTCAAAACCACAAGGGTTTTATTAAAACCAGGGAAGGGGGTAATAGATTTATTACAGCTGAGGTTAAATATCCAGAAGATGGACCAAATTAATAATTTCTCAGCTGGCCTTCTTTTGAATGGTTTTCAGAAAGATTTTGATAGTATAGAATGCAACTTCTTAGGGGTAATAATAAAAAGGATCAGCTGTCCTTCCAATTTCATTTCCAAATGTAGGATATTATATTCAGGAGCAGCAAGAGTATTCACAAATTGCCTCCTATCTCTGGGGATTAAAATGAACAGTGGAACAAGACAGGGTTGCCCTTAAATGAGACAGGGTTGCCCTCTCTCTTTCTCTTTCTCTCTCGGTCTCTCTCTGTTGTTGTTCATTCAATGTATTTATTGGATGAACTCTTGAAAGCAAGACACAAGGAAGATTCCATCTCCTTGTTAATATCTTGGTTTGCAGAACCTTTGTTGAATATGTGAGTTCAGCACCACCCTTTCGCCGAGATGGTCCACATACCATAATGGATGGAGGATATTTGACTGTCTAAATCATATACTTTGGATTCAGGCATTGACCATCAGGAAATCTCATGTAATTGTAGCTTGACCCTTGCACTTGCTGAAACATACTTACATCATTAAACAGCAATTTTTCTCACCACTCTATAGACTTATCTTTTAAGGCATGGCAAAACTTTATCCGATCTCAAAGCTGTTTCTTTGTCATCAGTGGTTTCTTAACCCATCTTTTTGCCACCAGATTAAAATCTTCTGGTAGACATTATCTAACTGTTCTGGAACTGATATTAATTCCCTGTTCTTTAGCCAGATGAGCTATGCAAACAAAGTGTGAGGACTTGATGTAACAATGCTCTTCAGCCATCTGTCATCTCTGAGCGATGTTTTGCGATCACGGCCACAGTCAACATGGCATGTTGCAATGCCCAAACTAATGGTATTTTGTATTCCACATTGCAAAATAGCCAAACATTTAGCAATATCAAATTGGGAGTAGCCTTTGGTGTGCAGTGCTGTAACTTGTCCCTTTATAAAGTCGCTTAAATCAAACATTCTACCCATTTTAACCAGTACAGATCATATTTTCATTAAAAATCATTTCAGATAATAAAAATTGTGTAAACAGGAAAAAGATACTCAAACAATAAAAAAACCCAAAGAATATATATACATGTTATGTAAAATTAACATATTGCGAACATTACATCCCAATTTGTTGAAAAACGATTGGTGGCCTTATTTTTTTGGACACTACTATATGTATACGGATACACTTCTAACATTCAAGTACACAAATTTCAAATGGCTAGAAATCAATACCTAAAAAACAAAAGACAAAACACTAATAAAAAAAAAAATCACCGTAGAGTGATTTTGCATGGATATAACATCAGCAGAAGAAATCAAATTAGTTTTGATCAATTCTGACAGTTCTAAACACATTTATGATTTTATATGGAGCATTTTCTCATATATAGATATATATATATATATATATATAGATATATATATATATATATATATATACATATATATATATATATATATATATATATATATATATACACACACACACACACACACACACACACACACACACACACACACACACATATGTATATATTATTTGTGATTAAACAATTGCAATGTCAGTGTTTGGGATATCGGCATCCATATGTCAAAACACATATTTTATGCACATTCCGAGGACTACCCTGCCATTGATACACCTAGGGTGATCCCAGAGTGGGCTAATGCAACAACATGTATTTTTGCTGGGAAGGACTCCTCCAGCATCCCTTATGCAACCCCCACATAATCTAATTATACCAACTAACTCCAAAATAGCACAGTCCCTGTGTAAAGGGAATATTCACCCATCCAGGAATTGTCGATCTCATGCACGTCGACCATCTGCTTTTGTCAACCAAATGGTGTCATTCAAACAGATGTTGACTTAGTGATCTTTCAATCACAAATAAAAGTACATAAAGAAACACACACAACAATTTAATATATATATAAAATTAAAATGAATTTATGCAAAAAAATCACTTCAAACATGAAATCTTGAGTTGGTGAAGTTTTTTTTTTTATTCTTTCTGGCAAAGTTTTTTCTATGTGGGTGATACAGTAGTGTGAGCACATGCTTTGTATGCACAGAGCACTGCACATATTTATATTTCTTCAGACAGCACAAATATGTGACAGTGTCAGAGATAAGAATCCCCACTGGCTCTGAGAATTCACATGTGGAACAAACATATTTACTAGATGATAAAGGCAATGTGTACTCACTTTAAAAGCATGGCAAGCCTGCCTTCTCTCTGTGTTTGTTCAGCACACAGACGAAATCTCCCAGCACCATAGCAATCTGACAAAATAAACCTCCACTATATACATTCCACTGATTAGCTTTCTTGAGCAGTGTTTGTGTACCCAAAACAAAAGCAGCCTACACCTTTATGTTGAAATTAACTCTCTTTTCTCTGGCCACCGAGTCTGATAAACAATAAAGATGTAATCATTAGACTATGAAAGAAAGTAATGCTCAAGCAAGATTGAGTTAACCCCCATTCATTACCGCAGTTATCAACTCCATCATCAGAAATATCTATGAAGCAAAATTTACTGAACCTTTGAATCCTGCCTAAAGGAATATGCAACTAATAAAAAAGTCCTCCTGATGCATTTGTCAGATTCTGTCCTTTTGAACATCCTGAAAATTCATTTTGAGCCAGTCATGTGAGTAGACATATGTTAACACGACCTGCTACAATAAAGCAGGTACAGTGTAGGTCAGTATCATTCCCTTATAATTCTGCTATATACCCGTGTTAGAAGTAGACTCAGCAATTGCATTTGTTGTGCACTTTAAGCACTGTCCAGATGTTAAAATAAAGTACTGATGCACCAGGGTTCACAGGTAGACAATGAGTTTGCTTAAGAAACAAGATCATCAGATTTGTATGAGAGTTCTTGAAGCATAACCAATGTTTGCTGCAAATTAACTATTCTTGAAAATGTTGTATTTATATTTAAAAAGTACCCTGGTGTGTTCTTATAAGTAAGTAGAATTCAGACTGCTTTACTGCACTCATTTATTCAAGATTAAAGTAAACCTGTATATATCTAAAGTGAATCACATTTACTCTTATTTCACCTTATTTCACCTCTCACTTTATCATTTTCTTTTATAACGCTACCTTATTTGTTGCATGTCACGTGAACTTACATCTTCATTCCTTCTTTTTTCCATCACTATATCATCACTCAACCACACATACCCGATCTTAGGGTAAACTGATCTTTATTTTATTTTCCTCCAGCTCTGACACCTCTAACACAACTTGATTATTACAGCCATTTAATGGTTTAGCTCTTTTCCCACTTGCCTCTCTGTAACTCTGTCATTCTCTTACATTCTCTTATCCTGTGCACCTTTATATTTTACTGCATATTTTTATATCCCTCGCATATGTCTGTTAACCTTAAGCATACCCTTAACTCTAATTCCAGCCCTAAGCATTAGGGTCTTAAACATTCCTTCCATAACAGTGCCACTAAGCATGACAAAAGAACGAATACACACACACACACACACACACACACACACACACACACACACACACACACACACACACACACACACACACACACACCACACACACACACACACACACACACACACACACACACACACACACACATGCTTGCACACACTCATTGCCAATTCTGACACTTTCAACTTTAAAAACAGCTATCCTTTCCCAAGCTCTTACTCTCAACCTAACCTGCAGACACTTGCGCACACACACACACACACACACACACACTCAACCACAATGCTAAAACATTCACTGCAAACTAATGTTTTGGCATTAGAGCCAAATCTCTCTCTTTCCTTGCATTCAGTATTCACACTGTGACAATTCTTGATTTCAATCATCTAACCACTCAACCAATTGTTTCAAGAAAAATTTCAATAAAAAAGTGTGTTTGGCTTACTGTAACATGCATGTATGTATGAATATGTGTCTATATAGATATATATATATATGTGTGTGTGTGTGTGTGTGTGTGTGTGTGTGTGTGTGTGTGTGTGTGTGTGTGTATATATATATATATATATATATATATATATATATATATATATGTACATATTGTATATATATATATATATATATATATATATATACACATATACATATATATGGGTCTACTTTCATTCACACTGAAAACTCATTTCACTGAATTTCAATTCGCCCTCAAAAAATTGCTGAAAGCTGAAATCACTGAAAACTCATTTCCCTGAATCACATTTCACTGAATGAATGTGTAAATAAATAAAATGTATAATTTTTTTTCCCCACTGTATTGCAATCCTGGAGTTAGTATATATAGTTAAGGGGGTTGTGAGGGATTTTGATATTATCTTATATAAGTTCTGACATTCTGGTTCGAGAAAATCACAATTCAGCTGTCTTGTAATCAGTTAACTGATAGTAAACCTATATATATATATGTATATATATATATATATATATATATATATATATATATATATATATATATATATATATATATATATATATATATATATATATATATATATATATATATATATATATATATCTCTATATAGGTCCACTTCTAAACCTTGAAAGCTCAAAGTCTCGAATTTCATAAGACTGAGTCCAAAATCTCAAAAGCTCAAAATACTGAAAACTCAAAATACTGAATCTCATAATATCAGAAGAACACAGGACACCAACACTGCCCAGGATTCATTAAACTTCATGAAGGAATAGTGCTATTCCTGCATGGAGCGGATCATGCCTGTGCAGCACAGCAGCGCACCTTGCATATTCATGAAGGAGCGCTGCTGTATAACCTGCATGGGCACAATCCATAAACGAGTGCAGGGGGTGTGTCCAAGCATTACTCGCACAGTGATCACACCCCCTGCACTCCGGAAGTGCCGTATCTCACTTTGAAAACAAAAACAGCATCTGCGGACACTGTTAGCATACCCCCAACTCAAAAGATATCTGCAGAATGTCCAGATATGTGCCTCATATGTCAAGTGTGTTCCTCCTACTGTCCTGGAAAAGAGCTGATGCTCAAAGTTATTAAATAATGACAAACATTTGAGTGTAAGACTCCACATCCTATAATTCATCAACCTCCTAAGTTTGTAAGATCAATATTTAAAATCTGTCCTCTCTGCTCCCCATCGTATTAGGTTTCGTCCAGATTGTATGCTGTAAGAGGTGGAGAGGTATGACTGTTAGCTATGTGTGCATTCCTAAACTAAGAAAAATAAAACAAATAATTAATTTTTTTTCCTGTCCCCACTAAAGTTTAAGCGTAGCCGAGCAGGTGTGGATGTTGCGCAGCTGTGCATAGAATAGCTATAACATCCGAAGGAGCTAAATAGAAATATACAGCCAGAATTGTCAAACTGAAATAGTGTAGTGGTTAGAGTTTTTGCTTTGCATGCAGTCATTCACAATTCGGTCGCCAATACAGTCTATCTGTTTTTATATGTGAAAACAGCAATAAAACTATCTTTTATTATAAATAGGTAGTGAATAATATATATTTGTTAAACAGGTTAGTGTAACAGGTCCAAATGTGAGGTGTCAGCATAGTACAGATGTGAAACCCCCCTATAAACACAAGTGTCCCATACAGTATAGCCACAAAAGAATATAACGTAATGAAAGTACATAGGGGGATGTTATAGAAGATGTCGGTAAGAAGGAATCAACCCCACAATCCTAATAGTCCATAAAATGAAAGCTGAACAATGCTAAATTGTGCTCAGCTATGCTTAGCTGGTGTAAGCATTGCTTAAATTTAAATGCTTAGCAGTAATTAGTGTAGCTAAGCAGATTTGCTCACTGGTAAGCAGTGCTTAGCATCTACCCCCTTTAAGCAATGATTATCTGTGCTAAGCAGGATTGCCCGTCAGTTATATTCAAAATCATCCAATCATGGCAAAGGGTGGGAAATCAGCTCTATTTAAACCTCACAGGTGTGAATACAGCCCATAGCCAGTTGTAGCTGATCACTGCAGGTACTATTACTGGCATTGGGGAAGGTGTGTGCTTTCAGCTGCAGCGTTGGGGCATTCAGGAGTCCACGGTCATGGTTAGACTCCTTGTAAAAGACTATGAAGGAAGGCTGCTGCAAGATCCATAACCGGGCTCCCAATACAAAGCGGAGGCCTGAGACCATCTCGCATATGACCTCATCAGTGCTACTGGTATCCCTCAAACTGGTGAGCAGGTCTGGCACCATTATGCTGACCTGAAGAATAGGAAGAGGGATCTCTTGGACCAGTGGATCAAAGACACACAGGCACAGAATGCCCCTGAAGTGTGTAAGTATCAGTATCAATTATTATTCTGTATAGTCCAGCCTGAGTATGTAATCAATAGGTATGCATAAATGTTTTTTTATCTCCTGGACAGTTGTAGATGAGAGGGCTGCAAATATTGACATGCATGCCAGCAGGATGATAAGCCTCTGCCAGGGGGTTGGTAGTAAATAACTAGCTTGCATTATCCAGGGTAAATAAATAGAAAGTAGTAAATTGTCAATAACTAGTAGGTAAATGGTGTACTGTGTGCAATGACTAGAGGACTGTCATCAGGTGAATAAAGGTCTCTGTAACATTTAATAAAAATAAAAAAACAGACTATTGTGTTTACTTTATCATGTTGTGGTAGGAATATAAATGTGTACAAATTCTGCATAGTTATGTGTTTCTGGTAGAAAATAACTGTTTCATGCAACTATTACCGAAAACCTAACACATATCTGTTGTCTGAAAAGTGCAGTACAGTAGTCATTAGCTAGGGTATTTGTCTAACTCCAAGGTCAAATTGTACAAACCAGAGAGTACTTGGGAGAAAAAATTCAAACATGAGTCATTAGTCCTTTAGTAGCTCATTGTGATGAAACACTCAACATATCCACTATCCAATCCCAAGGCTGAAAATGACAGCAAGATAAGTACATACACCAAGCACTTTTTTCCTATACATGTCCCTCAAGTGTCACTATGCCACGGCTAATGGTAACTGCTGATAATAACCAGGGAGACAGATAGAAACCCTGGTGGAGTATGCCAGTACCACCCCCCCCAAGCATGAGTGCCAGGCACTCCTGTCAGTGTCACATATGTAACTGTGAAGATGTGAATATGTGTAGAAACAGTCAGGTAGTGTTAACATGTATTTCCTCAGCAGATATTCCAAGTAAGGAAATATGTCTATTAGCTGTAAGAAGGCTTAACCAATACACTGTGTACAACAATCCCACTGTCCATCCCCATGTCATAGGTAGATATACAGTGAGGTCAGCCATGGAGAGTAATGAGTAGAGTAATGATCTGCATAGTTGTTGAAAACTGAAGCCTAGATAATTGTTAATTGACCTCTCTCCTCTCCCCCACCCTATCTGCACCAGTACTTCATACACATTAAATGGGTATGTTAATCTCCAAACCTAATGTTGGGATGTGTCCTATTGTAATACAAATATTGAACTGTTTGAATTTTAATGTTCCCTGTTCAAATACTATCATTGGTGGTCTGTTGCTATTAATGCAACTTGCAACTTGCATGCTGTTATAGTACCTGCTGTGGTTCCATATACGCATGTGCTCTGTTTGCAATGCAACTGTTTCAGAACACCCACACATGCTGTTATAACTAATTCTGAATTGTGTTGTTCTTGACTAACCACCATATTTTTTAAACTGAAACACCATAGCATGTCTGGGAAGGCAGATCCCGGTGGATCCACCTGTCCCACCCCATCTGGCCATGGCACCAGGCCCCAGCATATCTGGTACCTAACCCAGGCCTTCCTCTTCTATTGGTCCTGCACCACCTTCAAGTGGAACCACCTCAGGGGATGGGGCTCATCCCCTCCCTAGGAGAGGGCACAGAGAGGAGACCATCATCAGCAGTCAGATCCAGGGATTGGTGCGCAGCACCCTCTGTTCAGAGTATTGTGATCAGCTGGGCCAGCTTGAGGGCCACCTGGTGCATCTCCACATACATAGCTGTCCATTTTGCACAGACACATGTAATTTTGTCTAATTGGCTTAACAATACATTACTGTTGTCCTCACCCTTCTCTCAGGGGTTTGAGAGTCCAAATTCACCTCCAAATTCTGTACAAATGCACAGCTGTTGCTGTCACAAATGGACAGCTATGGACCTTCACTACACCCATCCTGCACATCCCTAGCTATCTGTCATATTGTTTTTTCCTCTGCGTGCCTCCCTTTTTCACCACTTTCCTATCACCCCTTTTTTCTTTTCAGGAAATTAGCACAAGGGTAAGTAACAATAAGTGAATTTGCACAATGCTGAGCGATGCCTACACAGATTAAGCAGCTTCCCATGTAACCATGTATTGGCATCACTTACCATCATACAAACCCACTTAAAACTGCTTTCATTACCCTGTCCCCATCAGCCACTGTTTGAATCAGCCTGCCAAGTCTCAAACCCAGGACCCCTTACACCATTGTCAGAGCAGTGTACCACTACACCATCTAAGCTGTAATAGCACATGCTGTTTTTTCAAATATATCATTCAGTACAGGTATAGCATTGTAGGTTAACAAACACTGTGTAATCAGTCATGTTTAGTATATATAAATATACACATATAGATGTATATGGTGATAGATAAATATGAAAAAGTATATACATCAGATTTATGGAGCTATACATATAAAACAAATATGTATAAAATATATGCATATATATTGTTATATAAATATATATATATATATATATATATATATATATATATATATATATATATATATATATATATCAATAAAGGAGAAAAAAATATATATATACACACACACACACACACACACACACACACACACACACACACACACACACATATATATATATATATATATATATGGATTCACTTCATAATCTTGAAATACTGAAACATCGAATTTCAGTATTTCGAAACTATGAAACTGAATTCACAAAACACTGAAACTACTAGATCCTGAACCTAAAACTGCGAAATTCAAAACACCGAACAAACCACATACACTACACCATACATACACCACAACACCCACATCACAACATAAACAAACAAAACGTATAGACCTACACAACTCATACACACATAAGCAGTGGGGCAAGCCCTCCTGCACCCACCACACCCCCCTACTTATATATACTAACTCCGAGATCGCCCAAACAGGAAACAAAAGCAAAGTCACACACGCACATTCTCCAGTCCCTCACACACACATCAAACATATCAGCACACTCAAACACACTCTAACCCCCACTCAAATCCCTTACAAAACACTCACTTACCTGACAAAACACCTAGATCCACACACAGCACTGCAATAATCCCACACATCACATAGCATAAGGCCATAACTGCAAATTTGAGATATTCATGTTCATGATTATGAACTTTCACTGTTTTAAACATTCGGTTTTATAGTCTCGAGATACTGAAATTCAACATTTCAGTATTTCGAGATTATAAATGACTCCTATGTATATATATATATATATATGTATATATATATATATATATATATATATATATATATATATATATATATATATATATATATATATATATATATATATATATATATATATATATATATATATATATATATGTTCATAGCATATAGTGGAGTCATACCCCGCACCATACCTCTCCACCTCTTAGTGCAAGAATTCTGGACAAAGGCTGTCAAAGTGGGGGGACAATGGGCCAAGACCAAGGACATTATGTACGTACTGCAGTTATAAATGTAGAATGTTGCTACAGTAACAGGGTTTGTGTCAGCACACATGTTCAGAAGGTTGTGAGTTCTGAAACGGAAATGTATGTCATCATTTACTGTTAGAAGTCCTGAGATCATCACAGTGATTTACCACAGAAATGAAAATAATGATTCCGTGGAACAGGCCAGAAATATGAGCAATAAACCTGGACAGTCTGAAACAATCTGACCCCTTAGTGCAACAAATCTTGACCAAGCCTGAGAAAGGGGGGGGGTAAAGCCATGAAACTGGGAACATATCCCAAATACTGCAGTAGATAAGGTGACACAGATGATGCAGTAATACCCTGCTGTCTGTTGTAAAATATATTGACTGGAATTGCCCAAGTCCAAAACCACATTACTCCCCACTAGTTACTGACATAAATCCTCACATCATTCCACTGATGAATCAAAAATACACAACACGGACGGGGGCCAGGCAACAGTACATCTGATATATAGCTGGACATAACATCATAGTAGGGAAACTACACTGAGCAGCTATGCATGTCACTGAGCACTGTCTGAACTACAGGCAGACTGACACAACACCAACCCAAGTTTGCTATGTTGGAAAACACATGTAATTGCAAATATATCAGGCAATACAGGGATGTAACAGCACTGACAGACACCAGTGTGAAAGTACATACCTATTACGAATCTCACCACATTCAAATTGACATACTGGCAAGCCATATGAACAGTAGAGTATATGCACTGTGTGAACAAAATCATCAGCATGTTTGCCACACAAACACTACCCCTACATATACTGGACCAATTCACAGTGTAGTCTGATGCCTGACTATGGTATGGGACATGTGTCAGTTTGCCCCTACAAACATATACAGCTGATAGAGCACCAAAAACTGTAGCAGCATGCAAAGTCAGATAGAAAAGGACTCATAATAGTTACATCTACCCCCTCCCTACACAGGCCAAATAACACATGCACAATACACTGCTACACAATCCTGACAGTCTGTCAGCAATTGCCAGAAATACACCATCCTCTCAACTGCATAGAGTCCCACAGAATGCCCAGGCCTTGTCCTCATATATAAGGCCTCCTACACATAACATGTCTGGCAGTCTGATAGATCAGTGAGATGATATCAGGAATGAAGTCACTATATAATGATATATGATACCTATTCACCTCTTACAGCATAACTTCTGGACAAAGCCTGACATACTTGGGGGGGAGAGGCCCAAACACAGGGGCATTATTGACATGTTGCTGTTATAAACTGAGAAAGTTGCTGGTGTAACAGGGTTGTTGTAACATATCTGATCTGAGGGATATGAGGTCAGAAACAGACATGGATGTTACCATTTACTGACTGCAATCCTCAGAGTATGCCACTGAATTTCCATGGCCAAAAAATGTGTGAGTAACACACCACATATAAGAGTCAAAACTCTGGCTAGTCTGCAGATAGCCCTACAGTTGAGAGTTATGTCAACCACATAACACTATCAGACTTAAATGCACACAGAGCAGCCATATTCACACAAACCCTGTCAAACTAGCATTACTTCAACTGTACAACAGCAATACTTGCATTTTATCCCTATGTCTGGAACATTCTCCCCCAGTTTGTTGGGCTGTCTCCACAGTGCTTGTTGCAAGAGGTCCATGAAGTCCTCCTCACAGGCAAGGAAAAGGGACAATGCCCACATGAAGTACTCAGTTATAGGAGTGTGTTTTCATCTTATTGGGTATGGGAATGATACCACAGCTGTTCTACATGCAATCAGCAAGTGAGGGACTCCAACTGGTGCACAGGCCATCATCTGCTCATGAGCATTACCTACAAACATTGCCCACCTGTCTAGATCCCTCAGAACCACAATTGTGCAGATAGCCTAGTATGAACCTATGAACCTATAAAAGGCAAGCTGCTACTTACACAAAACAGATGTATATCCTATATCTGTCTGAGAGATAGAGAGGGAGAGATAGAGGGAGAGAGAGGGAGAGGGAAAGAGAGAGAGAGAGAGAGAGAGAGAAAGAGAGGCAAACAGACAGAAAGACAGACACACACACACTGAAACTGATGGATTATACGAACTGAACCAAAAAAAATAAACACAGGTATGTCAAACAATTAAGCATGTAATGGAATGTACTAGGGGGTATGTAAACATGGAAAATAGGAAGTTCAAACAATAGTATGTCTCAACAACACATGCTGTACTGATATATAGCTGAGCAGAACCAATGGCCATAGAAACTGTGCCTGCCTGCAATGACATAGAACACAGTTTAGGGCCCTGAGTCACCCCAGGAAAGGCTGGCTCACATATGACCACTACTGGAGTATGTGTTGCACAATACTGACTGTGACACTGCTAGGCCACCCCCAGTGCAAATCGTACCATCATTAACTCTGCTACATCTAGCTCGGCCTTGTGCCTCTTTTTTCAATGTCAATGTCTCCAACCCATATAACATTGCTGGCCTCACTACCCTCCTGTAGACGTTCACTGTTGCTCCTAATGGTACTCTTCTGTCACAAATCACACCTTACTCTCTTGTCCACCACCCACATTCTGCCTGTACTCTCATCTTCACCTCTCACCCACACTCGCCATTACTCTGAACTGTTGTTCTCAAGTATTTACACCTATCCACATTTGAAAATTGTACTCCCTGCATCCTCACCATTCCTCTAGCCTCCCTCCCATTCACACACATATATTCCATCTTAGTCCTGCTGACTATCATTCCTGCCCTCTCTAGACCATACCTCCACCTCTCCAGAGTCTCCTCAACCTGTTCTTTACTCTTACTACAAATCAGAATGTCATCTGAAAACAGCACAGTCTAGGGGGACTCCTGTCTGATCATGTCTTTCAACTTGTCCATCACATAATCATAAGAAAGGGCTTATAGATGATTCTTGATG
The DNA here is from genome assembly GCF_019279795.1 of Protopterus annectens. Classification (NCBI taxonomy): domain Eukaryota; kingdom Metazoa; phylum Chordata; order Ceratodontiformes; family Protopteridae; genus Protopterus; species Protopterus annectens. Next base: position 375,264,100 of record NC_056733.1, read on the forward strand.
TACTCCCACCTCCACTTTAAACACACCTCTCACTCTCAATGTAGAACAACCAGTGTCACACGAGCCTTGTACATATCCTGTAGCATTCTTACGGATTCCTCCACCACTCCTAACCACCTCATGCAATTCCAAAGCTCCTCTCTAGTCATCCTGTCATATGCTGTCTCTAAGTCCACAAAGACACAACGCAGCTACTTCCAACCTTCTCTGTATGTCCCCATCAACATTCTCAGAGCAAACATCTCATCTGTACTGCACTTTTCTGGCATGAAACCATGCTACTAATCAGTAATCCTCACCTCCCTTCTTAGCCTAGCTTCCACCACCCTTTACCATTACCTCATGCTGTGATTGATCAATGTTATTCCTCTGCAGTTACTACAGCTCTGCATACCACCCTTATTCTCATAATCAGTACCCAAACTCATTTTATCCACTCCTCACGCATCCTCTCACTTTCCAAGACTACAGTAAACAATCCGGTTAAAAAAGACCACTGCCATTTGTCCTAAACACCTCCATGCTTCCACAGGTATGTCATCTGGACCAATAGCCTTTCCATTCTTAAACCTCTTCATAGCTATCTTTACTTCCCCATTGATAATCTGTTGCATGTCCTGATTCACCATACCTACATCATCCAACGTTCTCACTCTCTCATTCTCTTCATTCAACATCTCATCAAAGTACTGTTTCCACCTGCTCGACACACTCTCCTAGCTTGTGAGTACACTTCCACCATTATCCTTTCTCAGCTTTATTTGCTGCACATCCTTTCTAGCTATATGCCTCTGTCAAGCCAGTTGGTACAGGTCCTATTCTCCATCTTTGGTGTCCAACCTTACATACAACCCTTCAGATGCCCCATCCTTAGTCTTTGCCACCACTGTCTTTGCCATGCACCCCATCTCCCTATACACCTGTCTACTTTCTTCATCTGTTTGACAATCCCACTTCTCCTTGGCCAACCTCCTTCGCTGCATACTCCCCTGAACTACCTCATTCCACCACTAGGTCTCCTTGCACTCCTTCCTCTGTGCAGATGTAACACCAAGCCCCTTTCTACTCATCTCTCTTACTAGCTCGGATGTAGTTACCCAGATATTTGCAAACTCTTCAGTGCCAACCACTGCCTGTCTTAATTCTTCCCTGAACTCAACCTCACAATCACCCTTTCTCAGTATCCACCATTTGATCCATGGTGCTGCCCTCACACTACTCCCCTCTTCTTGATCACCAATGTCGTCCCACAGACCAACCTTCCACACTGCCTAACTACACTTTCCCCTGTCACCACTTTGCAGTTAACAATCCCCTTCACACAGGCCCACTTGCATAGGTGATAATCCACCTGTGTGCATCTTCCTCCACCCTTGTATGTCACCCTATGCCCCTCTGTCTTATAAAACTATGTATTCACCACACCCATGTTCAACCACTTTTGCAAACTCCACCACCATCTCACCTTCTACATTCCTTTGCTTAACACCATACCTACCCATCACTTCTGCATCCCCTCTGTCCCCTTCACCAACATGCCCATTGAAATCTGCTCCAATCACCACTCAGTCACCCTTGAGTACACTCATCATCACTTCATCCAACCACACCAAAGTACGTCTGTCTCATCTATCACACACGTACTTAGTGGAGCATATGCATTAACAACTGTCAGCATTACACCATCAATTTCCAGACTGCTAAACGTCACTCTATCAGACACTCATTACCTCCACAAACACTCTTGCGATAATGTTCCTTCAGGTTAACCCCTACACCATTTGCCCTCCTATACACAGCATGATAGAACTATTTGTACCTCACTCCAATACACACAGTTGTACACCCCTTCCATCTAGTCTCTGGCACACACAATATATCCACATTTCCTCTGTCTAGCATATCAGTAAGCTCTGTCCCCATACCAGTCATACTCACAAAATTAACAATTCCTACCCTCACTACCACACAACTAGCCTTTCACCTCTCTGCCTGCCATATAAGCATCAGGCATCCTCCAGTGTAACAAACAACGAACTACAAGGACTAAATGAACTTGTAAAATCACAAAAAGCGAAGAACTGAGCCAAAAGCTGAACAAATGAATTATATTGAAAACTGATTTAATTTAGCGCTTTCGGAAGGGTCAGTACCCTTCCTTCTTCAGAATAAACAAACGAACAAGAAATGCAAGCAACAATTCCCATTTAAAAACAATTAAAACAATCATGTGATAGCTGTTGACGTCATTGCTTAATTAACCTAAATTAACCAAGTCAAGTCTTAAAATTAAATAGCACCTTGTTTCTTTCTATAAAAAATGCTGTTGTAACAGAAAAAATACAAATAGAAATAGAAATAAGACAGTCCACATATACCCTATGCATATCCAAATATTGTTTCAATTACAATGAAACACTTATAAAACGCAACCTAGCTGTAGACTTAACATAACAGCTATAAATCCCAGTGTATGTCTGTGAATGCAAAGGCTACTGCATTATCAAATGATGGGCTATATTAGAACATGGAATGTTTAATAGTTCAAATCACTAAAGGTCGACCTTTAATGATTGAACTATTAAAACATCGAATGTTCTGAAAAAATAATTAAAAAAAAAGAAAAACTAAAGGGTGTAGGCGGGGGGGGGGGCAGGCCCTCCTGCACCCCACCCCCCACTACTTAAATATACCAACTCCGAGATCACACTACATTGAAGTAAATGGAAATCTCCCCTTACAGAAATTTCTGTTTACACATTTGATATTCTGAATGTTCGCTATTGTGTCAACAATATCAGATTTGATATTGTCAGCTTTCGACAATATAATATAGACCCCAAATGACATATGTGTGTTACAGCAATATGAAGAAAGTGTCACTAATTGTGGCCCATAGCCCACCATGTATGTACGGTGTCCTCCAGATGTCCTGCCTTAACAGGTTGACATGACTGTCTGAGCAGCAGGACTGTAATTAGAGTGTGCCATACTGACATAGAACAGAAATGTATAGCAGGTATTACCTGTGCATATGTATGTATGGGTAGGAGTTCCTGGCTGCCTCATAACAACTGACATAGGATGCAAAACATCAGGTGAATAAGCTGTACATGTTGTACACGTGTATAACCTTAGTTTCTGTGCATCCAACAGAGTTACACTTCTACAGCTACTGGTTGTTTCAGTGCCCTGACACAGACGTGGGTAGTATAATAAGCATGAGTATCATATTGAAATTGTAGAGGTAGCCAACTGTATTCTAACCCTCTGTACATGCCTACTAAAACAGATATATGACCACCCACATAGCTGTATGGCCTCAGAAATACCTTATTTGTGAAACCCCTCTCCACCAAAGTAGAGTAAACCCTTTGCTGGACAGCAGCAATGCACAAAGCACATAATGTGATGCTATAGTGGTTGTACAGAGCAAAGTAGGAGCAGGTATCAACTGGGCAGCATGTCAGCCTTTGTCTGAATGAGCATATTAGGTCACAGGAGGATCACTGTAAAGCTAACTATGAGTACAAATTGGATACAGTCACTAAGGGCAATCACAAGGCCATCTTCACATATTTCTGCAGTCCCAGAGGCACCAACCCAACCCACTCTGTAATGGTGGTCAATCACAGCACATACAAATACACCATAGCTACAGTAAACCTGCTGCAGACAGGTTTAGGGCAAACATCACCCTCCCCAGGATCACCATCAATATAGCTGGATATGCACGGCATATGCACCCCTCCCCTCATCATCATGGATCAGGTGCAAACTGCCTAATCAAAGTTAACAAAAGCAAGTCCCCTTGGGGCCCAATAACATTCCTGTCTGCATCCTACATGAACTCAGGCATATGCTTCCAGCTCCATTACACACTGTATGCAAGCAAAGCCTGAGCACCATTGACATCCCATCTGCAAGGAACATGGCCACTGTCATCCCTCTACACAAACGCGAATGCTGAATGGTGGTTTATGCAATGTACTGGCCCTCACTGAGGGGAACATGACACATCAGGACCAGGAGTACAATGCATGTTCATGCAGTGCTGCAAGGTACAGGAGTATGATGTGTTAATAAGTGGTAGCTCTGTAAAGAACTCTAGGCAATGTCTGAGGTCCTGTGATGTGTTTCCCTGTGTATGTCTTCCAGGTGCCATGCAGCGGCAACCGCCTTACACCGATGCAGAGACAGCAGCCATCACAGAAGCTGTAATCTTAAACTATGCCATCCTTTCTGGCCATAGCTGGCAAAGTCTGCAGGAGCGGACTGCCCTGTGGGATGAGATCATCCACAGAGTGAACATCTTGGGCTACCATGGACGCACATATGATCAGGTCAGGCATAGAGTAACTGTCCTGATACAGTGTGCCTGGCAAAGGGCTGCTGCTGTAGTGAGGGACTGTACTGCTACTGGTGTGGGGGCAACCAAACAGGCCCCACTTATGGTGACAGAGGATCTCCTTGCCAACCTTGGGGTAGCCCCTACACAAACTCAAATATGGGAAACAGCAGTCGTGGAGGTGTGTGGCACCCTGGCAACAGGCAAGGAGCATCCAGGTAAGGCCAAAGTGCACATCAATGTAATGAGGTAACATTTAAACTGTCTTCTACAGAGTCTCTAGATGCATATGTCAGTGCAAAATGGATTAGTGGGTGAGGTGTAGTAATGCACACAAGTGCACATGTATGGTGTAGGGCAGCAAACTGTATGATATCATAGTGTGTACTGTACCTGTGCAGAAATGTAGCATTCATCTTGTACCAATACTTAATGTGGATCTGCTGACAATACCTCTCCCTCACAACTATGTTAAGGCCCTCTGGTCTGCACATAGGACAGCAGCCTGAACCGAGAAAGTATGGGGTTTTCCTGTTGAGGCTCACCAGTACCCCAAGCATGCTAAAGTTAATGCATGTGACCATGCACACAACTATTATACTCAGCCATTTGGCAATATCTGCATGTTCCCCTGTGGTGGTGTTTACTGCATTGCATCACGGTGGTCATGACAGGGGCCTATTTGCAGGAGATGTCACATATCTGTAGCATACCTCACAACCTGTCATTGCAGGACATCTGGACAAAGACTGACAAAATGGGGGGACAAAAGCCCAAAACTAGGGTCATATTGTAGAAATTAGTGGTATACAGTGCATATAAATGGTGTACACACCTGTTAGAATGCCAGGTGTGTGTGATATAGAAAAATAAGAGCACAATGGACAAGTTCAAAATACTGCCAACCTTTCATGTGATCTATAACCTGTACAATTAAATTGTAAAGCAAACAAATCTGTTAGGGGAACAATAATGACACATAACAATAGTACAACAACTAGATGCATATGTGTTCACAGGCTGAAGCTAGTACTGTGTTGAGGCAGCTTTCAAAATAATTACAGCAGTACATCTTACTGGGTACACAACAGCCATCAATTACAGAGACTCTTTGATTAACAGCAAATAACAGTCATCTGTCCTACCAGGATTATCCTAACATATACCTAGTTGCCTGCTACAGCAACAGCCATGGTTTTCATTGAGCTGACGAAGCTGCTAAGGGATCACATGTTTGAGATGTATCAACCTGGAGAAGGGTACTAAAACATTTCCACATCATTGCACATACAATGGAACACAGTGCAGACAGCCATCAAAAGGTGGTGAAAATATGGGGCTACAGTGACAACGAAGGAGTGAACACCCCACCAAAGTCTATGAGAATACAAGATGAAAACTGGCCAGGCAGGCTGCTGTAGCCCTACAGCAAAATTGAAGGAGTAGCAGGAATCTCTGGCAATTACTGGGTGTGCACTACATGTCACAACAATCTTCCATGGTCTCCATATGTCCTGCCTATAGGGTAGGGTTGGAAGATGGCAGAAGTTCTTCACACCAAACAATATCCAGGCCTGATGAAAGTCTGAAAGCAATACACCAGGTCTCCAAAAAGCAAATGGGAAAATATGTTATGGTAATATGGGACCATGGTTGAACTCTTTGGCCAAATTCTGGCAGGTGTGTTTGGCGCAATATCACCACTGCACATCACCACAACAACACCACCCCCATGGTGAAGCATGGTGATGGCAGTCTCCTGTTTTGGGGTTGCTGTTCACAATCTGGAACTGGGGCTGCAGCCAAGTTAGAGGGGATTATGAACAGTTCCAAACACTGGCCCCTTGTGGCTCCAAAATGTTCTAGTGTCTGCCACATAGCTGTGGATGGTGAGGAATTCTACCTTTCCACACAACAATGTCTCAAACCATACATCCAAATCAACAAAAGGATGGCTTCACCAGAACACATGCAACATTCTGTACTGGCCAAGTCAGAGCCCACACCTATGTCCAATAGGATATATGCAGGGTGACTTGAAGAGGGGAGTGCACAGGGGGTGCCCTTGCAATCTGACATAGTTGGAGGGGTTTTGCAAGGGAGAGTGTGCAAATATTGGCTAGTCAAGAAGTGCCATTCTGATAGACACCTTCCCAAGAGGACTGCATGCTGTGATTAAATCAAAAGGTGCTTTAACAGGATATTACTTTAATGATGTGCACACTCATGTAACCAGCCTATTGCAAATATTTCAGCTACCAGATGTTACCTGTAACTGATGTGTATGTTCTTCAGTTGGATTGCACAGGTTATATGTCATATGAAATGATGGCAATGTTTTGACCTGATTTCTGAGGTCTCATGTGATATATCACGAAAATCTGGCATGTTAACAGGTCTAGGTATACTTACTATATACACTGTAAGCTTGGGAAGGTGTTTGAGTAACCAACTTTGTTTTAACATACATGTACTGCAGTCTGCACCTCAGATTAGGACATTATTTAGTGGTACCAATCCACAGGCCAACCCAGTAATGTATCAGACAAGCACAGGAGTTATGAGGAACAAACCAAACACATGAGCCACAAATGTAGACATTCAGCAAAACCCTGTACAGTTGGGGTATGTTCTGTAGGAGTTGCCACAGTGCTATACAGGTGAACAGCAATAATTTACATGGGTGCAGTGTGTGCTAGGTGAAGGGCCATCACCTACTAACACCACTCACATATCCCAGAGGTCTATATTAGTAGTAATGGTAATTGGAAAGGTCTTCCAGAGTGTGTATATTGTTGTCTGACTGTGTGCTGTGAATGCCCCAGCAGGCTAATGTGAGGTCTGTGTAATGACTTTGAGGCACCTCGTGTGTGTGTGTGTGTGTGTGTGTGTGTGTGTGTGTGTGTGTGTGTGTGTGTGTGTGTGTGTGTGTGTGTGTATGTGTGTGTGTGTGTGTGTGTGTGTGTGTGTGTGTGTGTGTGTGTGTGTGTGTATGTGTATGTACCAGCAAACCTTATAGTGCCAGTAGTAATTTACATATGTTGATTTTCCCTTACAGGTGGGCATGGTGGCTTTGGTCCCTCCCACTCTGATATTGATGTCAGTGTCTCTGCAGGTTCTGACCATGATGATACTCATACTGAGACACAGGTGGGGTTCTCAGGGGCTGATATTGTGCCATCGGTTGGCATCTGACTATTGTCAGTCCCATCCCCACACACAGTCACAATGCCCACACATACCCCATCACCAGTGGCCAAATATAATGCATAGTTGGTAGGTGGTGGCATGGAACATGCTACTGTGGTAACTATGGCAAGTAAGGGTGCAGGTACTAGCCATAGCCAGAGTGTTGGTGAGGTCCCTCACAGGCAGATGAGCAGGGGTGCTTGGAAGAGGATTACAGTCCATCATGCCCATGTTGCAAGTGCCACAGTAGCAGTCACCAGACATGTTTCGGGCCGTCATGCGGACACAGGCATGTAATTAACATAATACCAGACATATACACAGGGTTGTGGATGAGCACATCCCCAGTGTCTGTGGCAATATGAACTCACTGCAGCCATCTGTGAGCATACTGGGGTCATGGATAGATGGTGAGGGGAGACACTGGCACTGCTCAACCATAAAACATCTGTGCTTGAGCATTTGGCGGACACTGGCCAGCAGCTTCATGGCTGTAGGGCAGCACCACAATCAGCTAAGGGTCTACTTGGCCATGTACCATCATGTTCTCATGCTTGCAGTATCACAAGCACTACTGAAGAGGGTGTGCTGTCCAGACCACAATGCAGCAGGCCATTGGCACATGATCCTGGCCATTTCCAACAGAGATGTGGATCCAGCAGACAGCAGTCACCATCAGGGAGCAGTACTGCACCTGGATATGGCCCTGGTGGTGCCAGTGATACCCTCGGCATGACCAGTTCATGTGTCCATGGCCAAAGATGGTGAACTGCACACACTGCTATGTACGGCCTACAGCTGTCCAAAATATCCCTGTGTAGGGTGCCCACATGGCATGACTGTGTGCATACAAACACACACATCACCATCAGAAAAGTCACCGCCACACACACATACGCACACACACACACTCACACACACACACACACACACACACACACACACACACACACACACACACACACACACACACACACACACACATACACACCACCCCTGCACAGCCCATTTAATGAACCCCCCTCAAACACACACACACATGATGTCAACTGTATGGCCTAACCTAGGCTTCTGGCAAACCCACACAACACACTGTGCATATGATGATACCTGTGCCACATCCATGCCACCCATACCATTGATGCAGGGACATGTTTATTTGGGTCTGATGCAAAGGGTGACTTTAGTAGAGTGTAGCTATTTAATCCTGTGAGGTGCTGTCATCTGGCATTTGTAATTGGTACACATTAGAGTATGTGTGTACCTTTTCAGCATTATGCATTATTGGTGTTAGTAACACTAAGCGAATGAGTTCTCACATGCTGTATTCTGCATTCCAGGTGTCTGTGTGTCAGCAAGATGTGACCCTGCAGACATCACCATTGAGGGGTATGGCAGTGTTGTAACACATTGGCCGTGTCATTGTTGAGGTACAGCTGTATCTGCACACATTTCCCAGATCTGTGTAACAGTTCTTGCATGTGCCTCACAGTTTATAAGGCTGAGGGGTTGTATCTCAGTCTGTGGTGGCTGACATCAGCTCTAGTATAGTGAGCAATGGTAAGTGTGGTGGGTGGAACACACCTCAGATTGTTAGTGCCCTCAACCCCAGATGATATTGCGTTTGTGTTGACCAAACACACAGAGAATACTGTTCACACACACACACACACACACACACACACACACACACACACACACACACACACACACACACACACACACACATGCACAAAATCAGTGTTGTGTTTGGAATCCCTACCCATTAAGTTATGGTACCACACAATTATGTGGTTATTGCAGGTGGCATAGGACTACTAGTGTGATGAGTGTTACAAGATACCTGTAAGGTGAATAAAATCATGTGGCCTTGTGGGGTATGGCAATGGTGGCTGTACTGGGTGTGAGAGCACTCATAATAGGGTCGCATACTAGTCTACACACTCACATCCACTGCTATACACACCAATGCACATGCGCACACACACACACACACACACACACACACACACACACACACACACACACACACACACACACACACACACACACACACACACACACACACACACACACATGCACACACTTGCCAGTACTGACATTAGCAGACCAACCTATCTTGTTATTCATACCATACTATTCCATACTGTTGCACAGGGCTTATAGAGCTGAAGAGTATCTACAGATACCACTATGGTTTATGTGAGCGACAGACCTCATACAGTAGACCTAGGAATGTGTTCTGTGTGTACCATGGCATAAAACATAGACCCTACCCACCCAATGAATATCGTTCGCACACAAACACACACACACAAGATACTCTTCTCTCACAGACATTTGCCAGGAATGAGATTAGAACCCCTATATATCTATCGTTACTATATTGCTACACATTTATCGCACGTGCCACAGAGGTTATGGGGTGACACTTGTCCAAAGGTACTTCTAAGGTGAGGGACATCACCAGTCCTTGCAAATTATGACAATGGGTAATGTACTGGGTGTGAGAGGCCACACAAAACTGTAATCTACACATATACACACTTACACACACACACACACACACACACACACACACACACACACACACACACACACACAGACACACACACATTTGCCAGGACTCATATTAGAACCCCTAGCTATGTGGTTATTGGTATTATAGTGTTACACAGAGCTAATAGATTGTGGAATGTCCCAAGATACCTATATAGTAAATAACATCTACAGCACTTGTAAGTTATGGCAATGGTAGGTGTACTGGGTGAGATGGGCCACTAACTACTTTCATCCACATGTTAACACACTCACAAACACTTTAATACACACTAATGCACACACCCATTTGACAGTACTGAGATCCATAGGTTCAAAGAGTCATAGGTGTGTACGTAGCAAATGGCCATGGAGGCTTTACAAGGCAGTAGTCTGACATGGAGTCCGCTGCTTTCACCCTGTGGGTTCTATCATGCCACCTGATGATACTACCCAGTGTGTCTACTGAGTATAGCCACTGGAGTGATCCCCAGGGTGGGTATTCTATTCCCCATCCACTCCTCCTGATTTTTCTTCAAGAGGGCCAATGATGGGCTCGGCTTGACATGTATATGACATCTATTCCATAGCATGGTCATTCTCTGGGTTGTGAACTTGTCCTTCCAGCATGTCCTGCTGATTGTAAGGATGGGTTTAAGGTATCTGGCGCATGTTGTGTGGACAGATTGGTTTCCTTAGGTGCAGCATTCCTGACAGAGATGGGTCAGACATGGCTGTGTATGTCAGACAGAGATCACACCTAAGTAGTCTATATGAGACAGAGATTAATTGCAGTTATTACCTAAGATCCTCTTTGTGAGGTACATTTCCAGCCTCTCCTGTTGTTGGTGTCCAGTGGGGTATATGGCAAATGGGCCATAGTACACATTGCTTGGCCTATGGAGGGGATTGTACAGAGAAATACTGTCCTTTTACTTCCCAGATTCAACACCCTGAGTCAGGAGAAGTGACACATGGAAGGACTGACGGAAGACAGTGGCACTGTGGAGGTCACCATAGAGCTCACTGTCAACCTGTGTTCCCGGTTCATTATACCAACATCAGTGTTCAGTGGGCTACCATCAATGTATTACTTTATGGGAACTATGTCATACCCAAAGGTGATGGCAGCACATCATCTGGCATTGAGCTTATGTCCAGGGTTCTGACAACAGTCATAGGTCTCAGAGAAGCCTTTATGAAGGATGTCAACTTCACGTGGGTAGGGGGGTTATAATAGCACCCACCTTGTAGTCAACTGCAAACATTGTCAGCCAGGGCACCTTTTTATTGGGCTGGTCCTCAGAGGTGTGGATCCCAAACATGAGGGGACCCAGGTCCACAACCTGTGGGACTCCACTCATGACTTTTCAGTAGTCTGACATGGAGTCCGCTGCTTTCACACTGTGGGTTCTATCTGTGAACCAGTTTGCAGGCCACCTACTGATGTAGGGTTTGCTGCCTACCTGAGTGTGTTTGTCTATAATTCCTGAGTCGGGAGTTATATCCAAGGATTAGATGGACAGCCTATCTTGTTATCTATTCCATACTGTCACATAGTTATTGCACATGATGCAATGCTTATAGGGCTGCAGAGTGTCTACTGGTCCCTCTATAGTGGACGATAACTGTGGACCTTCTAATATGGACCCTGGGACATGTAATCAGTGGGCAACAGCAAAATGTAGCAAAACCCACCCTGCAATGGATATGGTTCTCACACAAACACAACCCCCTCTAGACGGGATACTGTTCACACACACACACACACACACACACACACACACACACACACACACACACACACACACACACACACACACACACACACACACACAGTTGCCCGGACTGAGATTAGATCCCCTACTTATCTGTTTATTGCTACTTTAGTGTTACACATTTATCTACTGCACCACAAAGCTTATAGGGTGAAGGCTGTCAAAAGGTACTTCTAAAGTGAGAAACTTCACCAGCCCTTGTAAAGTATGGCAATGGGTGATGTACTAGGTGAGAGAGGCCACAAAATACTTTAAACTACACATATACGCATTTACACACACACATTTGCCAGGACTGAGATGAGAACTCCTACCTAACTAGTTATTTGTACTACAGTGTTATGCAGTTATTGCATGCACCACATAGGTCATGGGGCTGAGACCTGATGAAAGGAACTTCTAAGGTGACTGATATATGCAGGACTGCTAAAGTAGGGAAAGGGGAAGTGTACTGGGTTTGAATGGACCCAAAATCTTTAACTTATAAACACACACACACATTTACATTTGCTAAAACTGACATTAGAACTCCTACCTAACTAGTTATTTGTACTTTAGTGTTATGCAGTTATCGCACACTTATGGAGCTGAAGCTTGATGAAAGGGACTTCTAAGGTGACTGATATCTGCAGGACTGCTAAAGCTGGGAAAGGAGAAGTGTACTGGGTTTGAATTGACCCAACATCTTTAACTTATACACATGCACACACACTTTTACATTTGCCAGGACTGAGATTAGAACTTCTACCTAGCTAGTTATTTGTATTATATTATTATACAGTTATCGCATGCGCCACAGAGCTTATAGGGCTGAGGGTGCACAAAAGGTACTTCTATGGTGACAGACATCTTCATGACTGCTGAATTAGGGCAATGGAAGTGCACTAGGTGGGAAAAGCCCATTCATCATAGATCCTATTGATATTCCTCTAAGTATATGGGCATGCCCAGTGTGACCTTCTAAAGTAAATGTGGAACTCCATTCCAGGGATTGTTGTACTCCAGTCCAGGTTGTTTTGTGCTACCGCCATACCACTCAACCTGTTGGTGCAGGATATCTGGAGATAGCCTATCAAAATGTGGAGACAATGGGTCATGCAGTGATTGTGACTATTTCTCTCAGTAATATATGAGTTGCTAGTGTTACAGGGCTTGTTGTATCAGATTTCTGACATATATGACATTTGACACTGTCATGTATTGTTTCAGTACCTCGTGACATACCTCCTCAGATCATCACAGTGATTTATCAGAGGAATACAGGATGGATGATGCACCCACCAATCTTATGGACCAAATGGTATGCATTCTTGCATAATCCAGCCTATTGAGAGGTGTCCCTGTGAGCAATTGACTGCTGGAGCTGCGGAAATGGTCCAGCACCTTGTTGATATATTATAATGGTGGAATCTCTGCTCATTTATGTTCTGGCCTGGTATGATTTCCAGTCCACAGTTGTGTAATATAAGTCATGCAGGATCAAGGTGACAGGCAGACTCCAGATATATTTATAGTGGATAAGATATGTGGTGGTGTGTGTCCTGAATCAGATATGTTGGCCTATAGCTACCAGTACTTTTCATAGGGTTCTTGAAAGGTTAACTGCACTTGGAGGGTCTTGTGTGTGTCAAACTGTTTGACCAGCCTGGAGGTGTGTGTGTGTCTCACATATATGTATGGCCCACCTCATCTTGCTTGGATGGTCACATTTTGGGGTCAGGATGTTGCATAGATTGAGTGATAAGGGAAGGGCGTGTTACTCCCCATCACTGTGGGCCAAGGTCCTGTGGGTGCAGACATGTCACCATCTTCCATGCTTAAGACTGCCTGCAATGAGTGCATTCCCATGTTTAGACTCCTAGCCCTGCCCATCGACTGTACAGAGTATCACAGATTGCCCAGATTCATTACTCATATATCTGGCTGGTTACCCAAACAAGCATGGTTTTCAAGGAAAAGTGTTTTACATGTCACTCAGGGTTGAAGCCAGATATTACTGACAATTGACATTGCAGTTTCAGACTTCATACCCTTCAGACATTCCATGCTACTTCAATCATTCCATCGACTTTCTAACATTATTAGAGCAGTATTTCAAAGGTGTACTTCACTTTACACCTTTTTCACCCCATTATTCATGGCTTTCTCTAGATTTCTGGCTATCTGATGCTGGTAGGTTTTCTCATAGCAGTTAGCAGCATGGTCTTTCTTTGCATTTTCTTTGCATTTTGTAGACTCTGTTATGTTGGTGTTATGGACCCCATGACAATCCCTAACGGGGCACTGCGGGTGAAGCATGGGAATTTGCCAGATGCCTGTAGGCCAGGTGTGACAGATGCAGGCCATCTGTAGCAAGGCAGTGCATTCTGAAGATCATATGTTCCCAGGTTGCCAGCAGTGGGCGACTCTGGGATGGCACCAGTAAGTTGACTGTGAGTGTTATAGCCAATTGCTTTCTGTTTGTGTTTAGCCATCATTGTAGTTGATGTCTGGATGCTGATTGAGGCTAGGGACATGTTACTGTATTTCTATGGGACTATGGGGGTGGTGATACATCTGTACACAATACACATTTGCAGAGACTGTGCTGATATTTGCTAAACATTTTGATTGCATTTAACATACTGGTGTGCCCTATGTTTGAGACTAAAGGATAACAATATCAACCACAGGTCAGACTGTTCTGGCATAAACACTTGTAGTTTCAGACTTCTTACCTTTCAGAGCCATACTGTCAGTGCCAAACCTGCTGTGATATCACAAGTGGGGATTTCATGTATGTCACCATGGTGGGGCCTTTTGCAGACATTTTGGTATGTTTTTCTACAGCTGATCTGCTAGGTGAGGCTGGGGGTGGGTATGGGACCCCCAATTTGACATCCATGGATGTGACTTATGACTCCCCAGTTGTCTGCTGCTATCCCAGTAAGCCACCCCATTCCCTTGCATGCTTGCATCAATACCATAGATATGCTAACAGAACATTCTATTCTATTTGTTTATTGTTAAGGAGACTGACTTACCTTGCACCTGAGGCAGTTGTTAGGGCAGTGCTTAAGGGCTGACTATGTCGGATGCACACAGTACACTGCCTATACTTGGTAAGGTAGAGGTGGTGTGATGTTTGGCATACATTTTACTGTGTATGCGAGTCAGAGCGAGAGATTAGTCCCTTGGGCCCTACAGTGTCAATGTATGTGCTATGCATTGCCTCTTATTCAAGGACAGGGTGTACTGGGCATGCCTCTGTCTGTCTACAGGGGCAGGCTCAGGATGTTCCTCCTCCATGTCCCTCTGTGCCTATGGAGACCTTGGCAATGGTGGGGGCTGTGTAGCCCTTCTTCGTTTTGTTCCTGCTGCAGCTCTTTTTGCAGGATCATATTGTGTAGCATGGCACATACTATGAACATATGTGCACATATAGCTGGAGAGTACTGCAAGGCTCCACCAGATATGTCAAGGCAGCGGAACCATGACTTAAGCATCCCAAACACATGCTCTATAATGATCCTGGTTTGTGCGTTTGCCTCATTTTGGCATTCTTGTGTGGGTGTGTGTGCATTTCTGATGGGTGTCATCAGCCACGGCTCCAGTGCGTAGCCAGCATCCCCCACCAAATGGTCGTATGGGATGTCCTCACTGGCAAATGCCTGTTACAGCTGTGATGAATTCCAGATGTGGGAGTTGTCATAGCTTCCTGGGCTGCCAGCACACACATTCATGATAATGCCCTGGGCATCGCACATGACCTGCAAATTGATGGAATGGAACCTCTTGCAGTTTAGGTAGACCCTACCATGGTCACTGGGTGGTGCCTTGATGTGGATGTGCATGCAGTCTATGGCACCCAGTACCTCCGGGTATTCTACTACATGGTGGAAGAGACGCATATTGCTGGTCCTCTCCTCACAGGTGCTGGGGAAGTAAATGTGCTCAGAAGCATGTGGGTGCATGGCATCCAGGAACTGGTGGATTATCCTGGATGCAGATGCCTCTGAGACCACCATGATATCCCCAATTGGTCTTGGGAAAGTACCTGTAGTTAGTATTCTTAAGGCTACACATACCTTGGTATCCACTGGGATAGGTTCCCCTCTGTTAGTTCTGGGTCTGAGGTGAGGCCGGCACAGTTCAACAAGTTGCTGATGTATGTCCCTGTCAACCCTGTAGTGCTCTACTATCTCCAGATCATGTAGCCCCTAGTAGGTTACCCTGGGTCTGAACACTCTTCTTTTCCTCCTCGGTCTGAGTTGGCTGTCAGCATTATCCTCCTCACCACCCTCAGTCTCTAGCACATACTGATAGATCAAAGTGACAGCAGCACTTAACATGTTTTGTTTGTTTTATCAGTTTAAAATTTTCCCAAATGTGTACACCAGTGGTGTAGAGTTTGTGGGAAAAAACAGACTGAGAGGTATTTGCATAGTGTATAGTAGTGTTCTGGGTTGCTGCCTGTGTAATTGGCTGATTATGATACATTCCACCCACCAGCTATCTTAGTTCTCCTTGATTGCCTTCCTTCTGCTGTTTCCCCTTCCAATTTCCTCCCCATTTAAGCCCCAATGCACACCGCGCATAGCCGGTGTTCAAATGTAAACAGTTCTGCTATTTCCTGTTTGTTTTTTTTTGTTTGTTTTAGGCCTGGTGCATGACGGTCACAGCTGTTTAGCTAAAGTAAACACTTTTAAGCAGAAATGGTCCTCCCCTGGATATGAATATGCTCCTCATTTCATGGATTAAGTCAATACAGCCTCAGACACACCCTCTTCCTTAGCTGCGCTTAGCTAAGAACAGACATGGTCCACCAAGTTCCAATGTGCTTGCAGCAAGCATGACATACCCCCTTTTCATGTCATCTAACTCTCCTGTATACACAGACATGTTGGTGCACCTACACGGTGAGGTGCAGTCTGACACTTAGAAGAAATCTGTGCTTCAGTATAAATCCCCTCATTTGCATACACCACTGCCTTAATCCATAGTTACCACACTACTGGGCCATTCCCCTTAGCAACCACTATTTCCTGGTATTGTTTTCATTCTGCACGCCATTGACTATAATGGCAAAATGCAGATTTCCCTGAAAATTGCTTTTTCACATTTTTTTTTTATTTTCAGCACAATCCCATTTGCGCACCACTGCCCTATGCTTAAACAGCCGAGATCGGCCAAAAAAAAAGTTTTATTTTATAACATTTAAACTATTTATCATGCCAATGGCCATATATTTGACCATTGGCATGCCTAACAGTTGTAATACATGCTTTATTTTGAGCTGTCATGCCTCAGTTTTGTAATTTGCAGAAATGTATTCAACTAGCAGCTGAACACATTTCTGCTTCTTATACTATTCCTGCACGGGCACCTGCCTACTTGCTGAATCACTAATTCACCTCATTTGCATGGTTTTCACCAGCAAATGAGGTAATTAGCATTATTCAGTGGTGCCCATGCAGGAATAGTGCTGTCAAGTTCATGCACGTCAGATCAGCTATTTGCTGAATCGCTCGGTGGCCATATTCCATGCAGGAGTGGCTACACTGTTCCTGCACAGAATAAAAAGCTTAATGAATCCCGGTGATTTACTATATTCCAGCACAATAACATATAGAAACATATTGCTCTTCTCCAACTATAAGCAGGGGGGGCAATCCACCCTGCACCCCCCATGTAGGGCGCTGCACCCCCACACCCCCTGCTACTTAAATATATCAACTCAGAGATCGCACTGCACAGATGAAAATGACAAACATACCATTACGTGCTTCATGACTGCCTCTTGTAACTTTAGTCATCTTCCCTTTTAATTTGCTATACTACAACATAACTCATCTTACTGCGGTGGTGGTGCTGCGGTAGCTTTGTCGCCTCACAGTCAGACGTTGTCCCGTTTGATACTCAGCTAGAGCGTCTTCTGTGTGGAGACATGCGTGAATGGGCATACCTTAGTTGAAGGCTGTGCATCAGAGCTGGCAACTCGGCACATAAAAATCTGCTGCCAATCATTAGCGGACCAGAGTTCCACTGTGGCGACCCATAGCCGGGAAAAGCCGAAAGATGCAACAACAACATAACTCATCTTAGTGTAGTGAAGTGCGATCTCGGAGTTGATATACTTAAGTAGCAGGGGGTGTGGGGGGTGCAGGTGGGCTTGCCCCCCTGCTTATAGATGGAGTACACTAATATGGTTTGTCTTTTATTTGTTTCTGTATGAACTTGTGTTGGAGTATAGTAAGTGTTGGTGTCCTATATTTTCTTTTGATATTATTACAGTCAGTATTTTGTGTTTTCAGTATTTTGAGCTTTCGAGATTTTGGACTCACTCTTTTGAAATTCGAGATTTTGAGCTTTCGAGATTTAGAAGTGGACCCGTATATATATATATATATATATATATATATATATATATATATATATATAAGCATTTATATATATATATATATATATATATATATATATATATATATATATATTTATATGCATCTACTGATAAACACTGACTGACCCAAATATCAATGATCATAAAGTCAACCATAAAAAGTTGATTTTGTAAATGCTGACACACTACTATGCATGCATTGTGCAAGAAACTTCAGCACATGTAAAACACTAAAAAAAAATCAGTAAAACATTGTATCTGACATTGTCCTTTTCAATCTTCCTCACCAATGAGTTTGGATCCAGTCCTCGGATCCAACTTGGCTGCATACAGTAGACTTTGGATCCAGCTCCTGAGCTCCTCCCTCTACTGAAAGTGCTCCTTTCCATTCCCAAGAACTCAGATCTCATTTCAAACCATTGTAGTTAGATGTAAGTTATTTTCTTGAGGTGTAAGTGATTGTTTTTTGTTTACATTTTTTTGAATAGTCCTTCTAGTCCAATTTCTTTACTTCCTGCTATACCCTTTCTACTTCTTTCTCCTCCCTTGAGCCTTTGCTGGCATTAGGAGTTAGTGTTTTTCTTGTACTGTATATTTTCTTTTCTACTAAGGGAAGTTTGTCAAATACCATTGTTAGTATATTTTTTTCTTTGTCTATTTAGGTGTTTGTAACATACCATAACTGATATTCTATTCTTGTTTCTTCTTGGCTGTTGTTTTTTTTTCTTGTGTGGCTTATTCATTGCCCTTTCCCCACTATGTCAGAGAAATGGACAGGATTCGAGAAATGTGCTTCTTGTGAACATAAGCTCTCCAATTTGGATGCCCACAAGAAGTGCATTTATTGCTTAGGACCTGATCACCTCAATACAGCCTGTTCATTATGCTCAACCTTTAATTCCAGAGCATTAGATAACAGGCACAACAAACTGATACTTAGAGGTCTCTTGCCTGCTTCTTCTGTTGTTCAAACCCCCACTAAATCAGTAAATTCTGTTTCTTTGGAAACCAAAAACATTTCTCCACTGAAGTCTCCTGGAACGTCATTGGAGCTGTTGGAGAAGATCAAAAATTTTTTGGATCTGACCATTTCAGATCCTAAACCTGGGAGCCTTCATTCAAATCCTTAAGCCTTTCGGATTGGCTCTGTTAATAATTTCTCCACTTCTTTCTACCTTCTCTTCAGACCCAAGGCCTCAGATATGAGATCTAGCTCTGCCCGTAAGAACTGTATGCCGGAGTACACCATTAAGCCAGTATCTCCTTCCTTGCCAGACCAAATTTTCCAGACTCCGAAGAAACACTCCAGACCCTCACCCATATCATCTTCCAGAGCTTCTAGGAGTTTGTCAGAGGCAGATGTGGATAAGATGATGCAGAAATATCTCAGGGCTTAGATCCAGATGGGGTTTTTGCCAGCTCCACCCCCCCTCTGGATCCACAAATGCACCTGATAAGTCCATTCTCTCTCATTTTCCAATCCAACCAGTGGTTTTGGTGCCCCAGGATACAAGATCCCCAAGAGGGTCAGTGTCAGATCTAAGGAAAATTTCTTCCTTTACTCCAATGGTGTCCCTGACTTGGTCTGCTCCAATACCCTCAGATCACAGCAGGTTTTGGATTTCAGACATCAGTGCCAGATCCGAGGGGTTGGGTTTGGCTCCAGTTTTGTTGGCTCCAACTCTTCATGTTGGAGCCTTAGCCCTAGACAGCTGAGATCTGATACCCCTTTAGGCTCACATCCAAGGGCAGGCCCAACCTACTTTCATCAGAAGATTAGACTCCAGAGGGGTTTCCCTGGTCCTTCGGCTTTCAAGGTGGTAGAATGGGCTTTCGCTTTTCACAGAGAACTGTCTTCTTTTGTCTTAGATCTTAGCTCCCTCCCATCTTTGATTTCGAGCTCAGATCCTATCAGACCTATCCCACAAAGACTGCCAGTTCCAGGAATGCTCCAGACAGTTCCTCTAGAGAAATTTCTTTCCTATGCTGATACCTCTCACAAACATCACATGGAGGAGGTTCCTCAGAACAGGACGTGTAAGAGGTGACACATAGACTCACCCATGGAGTCTGTCACAGAAGACACTGATTTTGATGAGGGAGAGGGTTCACCCAGATCACCACCTGATGACATCTCATTTGGAGATATTCTCAAGAACTTCAAACAGAATGGTGTCTGGTCTTCTCAATCTTCTTCTCCTGAAGAATCAGTGTTTCTGGAGGGTTTTGTTTGGACAATGTACATCCTGGGTGACCCCACCCTGGGGTATGAACTGATTGACTTGGTTTCCGACAGGGCTTTGAAGGAACCAGACACTGTTGAGCCTATTCTCAAGAACCTGGACAAAATTCTGGCCCCTCCTGCTGATAGACCCCACTGGAGCAAGGGAGTCTTGGTTGATGCTATGGTGATGGCAGCAGCCACCAAGAAGGAGCTAGCTGAGCAGAGCTCTTCTGCTCATCCTCCAAACTGGAACTCCAGAATGATGGACATAT
>NC_056733.1:375287327-375304827 GCF_019279795.1 Protopterus annectens
CAGCCATAGATTCCCTCAGACTCCTCCTGCCTTCTACTGCAAACACTTAGCACAAAGGCCTCCCTGTCATGGCAAGGTTTCATCATGTTAACATGATACAGTTTGTTTCCCTGCCACCTGCCTAGCAGTTCTACCATGTAGTTAACATCACTGACCTTTCTTATCACTTTGAGGGTTCCTCTCAAGCTGCCTGCAGCTTGTTGTGTCTAACAGGAATGAGAATCATAACCTGCTGCTCTATAGCATAGTCTCTAGCCCAAGCATTCCTATCATACTATACCTTTTTCAGCTGTTAGGATTCTGCCAAGTTCTCCTGGGCCACGGCTGTGAGTTCCTTGAGCCTTGTTCTGAAGTTTAGGATATATGCCATAACAGACTACTTGGGGGATTCACACCCCCCCTCCCCCTCATCATGAATCAAATCTAGAGGTCCCCTCACTCTATGCCCATACAGCAACTCAAAGGGTAAAAAAATTGTGGCTTCCTGGGGCACCTCTTTGTAAGCAAACAACAGATAGGAAGATATTTGTCCCACTCCCTCTTAAACTGGTCTGCAAATGCACATAGCATGGCCTTTAATGTAGAGATTAGCCTCTTCACCAGGCCATTAGCCTGGGAATGGTAGTGGGTGATCTTTAGGTGCTTCACCCCACAGCGCTTCCACAGACAAGCCAGTAGGTCTGACGTGAAATTGGCACCTCTGTCAGTCAGTGTTTCATTTGGGAGACCTACCCTGCTGAATATCTCTAACAAAGCATTTTCCACCTTTTCTGCCTCAGTGGAGGACAGAGCCACTGCCTCAGGATATCTGGTAGAATAATCTACTACCACTAGGATATACTTCTTCCCTGTGGAACTTGGGGTACTCAGAGGCCCCACAATATCCATAGCTACCCTCTGAAATGGCTCCTCAATCACAGGTAAAGGCATCAAAGGAGCTCTGACCTTGTTTCCTGCCTTGCCTACTTTTTAGCACTGCTCACAAGTCCTAGAGGACCCTGTTACATCCATGGAAATACCAGGCCAATAAAAGCTCTGCATAATATGTCTCTTGTTACACTTTATGCCCATATGACCTGCAAAGGGAATGTCATGGGCTATGGCTAGAAGTGCCAGATGGCAGGCTCTGGACACTACCAACTGCTGTATTCTCTCACACTGTAGCCCTCCCTCAGGGATCCACTCAATATACAGTAACCCTTTGTTTCAGTATACAGATTCATCTTGTCTTTGAGAATCAGGTACCTCTTTGGCTACCTCCCTGAAGCCTTGCAATGTACATTCTGAGAGCTGAGCCAGTCTCACCTCTCTCTTTGTAACCCTTCCCAGTTCCCATTCCACAGGAAGTCTGGTATCCCCTGACAGCAGTGCCTCGCTGTCAGCCTGGGTACTACTACTCACCTCTGCCCTCACAGTCACTCTGTCCAAGGGAACATTACTATCCACCAGAAGCTGTGGCTCACCTTCAGTCTCATGGCTACAGGGTGGCTCCCTCCCTGAAGTAGCCACCTCACCAGTCCTAGCTTCAGGTGTGCATTCTGTCTTGGTCCCCCCAGGCTACAAGTCCCACATGCTTGTGTCCAAGCCTGACTGAGTGTAACTACATGCACACAAGGTACTGCATTATCAAAATCATTCCCTATCAGGACATCTGCTGGGATATCCTCAAACACACCTACTTGCTTGCTTCCTTTTCCACCCTTCCAGACAAGGTGAACCCTAGCTAATAACACAAACTTGTAGGAAAAACCACTTTTAATAACAAAAGCAAAGCTTTCGGGCAGAACCCTTCTTCAATACTAATACAATCAAGTCTGCATACTAGAAGCTTATATACAGGTCTAGAAGTCACATGATTAGCAGCCAAAAATCATGTGATAACAAATCTTAAAGTGCAAACAACATAATAAAACTTTAAAAAAAGTCAATTAATAATATTACGTAATCTAGTTAAAATTGGTTTCAATCTAACTTTGCTGTTAAGTCCTGGATATGAATCAGCAGCTAATCTTAAAATCCATTCAAATTCCTTAGTCTCAAGGCGATTATTCAAATCTCCACCTCTGGCACTAGGAGAATTAAAATCAATAACTCTAAACTTAAATGAATGTTCAGAGCCATGAACATTAATATGCTTATATAGTGCATTATTTTCACAACACCGTCTGATTTCAGAATTATGGTCAATAACACGAGCTTACGAATAGTTTTTCCTACATAGAACGAAGTGCAGGATTTACATGTAGCCAAATAAATAACACCTGAAGTGTTACAGGTAGCTGAAATTCTAAAATTGAATACTTGACCAGTGACAGGATGTGTGAAGATATCACTACCATTACCAAACATCTGTGCACAAGCAATACAGTTAAAACATTGAAAAGTTCCATGCTTAATAGCCAACATCATAGGCTTAGGTTTATAAAAATCTTTATAGCACAATAAGCTTTTGATAGTCTTCATATTTCTATAGGAGAAACATGGTTTATCACCTACAATAGCTTTCATTTCATCTGAAGCTAATAAAATTATCCAATTTCTTGAGATAATTTGTTTAACCAGGTGACTTCTTCTATTAAAAGTAGTCATGTATCTAACTGAAGTCATCTCATTATTGCTGTTATTATTTTTCTCTGATGTTGTTAACAAAATATCCTGCCCTTGAGTAAAGCTGATAGGTTTCAAATAAGTCTTCCTGGCTTCTAAAATATCTGTTCTTAACTTATTAAGTAGGTGGGCATCATAACCACTCGAGGTAAAATCCACTATCAAATCATCCAGTTGTGACTTGAATACATCATCATCTGTATTGAGCCTACTTGTCCTAATAAATTGTGATTTTACCACACTTCTGAAAATATGTGGAGCGTGCATACTACTGTAATGTAAATATTTGCAACAGCTAACTTCCTTCTTATATACAGAAGTACTAAGAATTCCTTCATTCAGCTGGATTTTTACATCTAAGTAACACATTGTATTTTCAGAAACTTGCATTTTAAATTTCAAATAATCAGTTGTGGAGTTCAAATAGTTAACAAAAACATCCAGATCATGAAGTGTACCATTCCAAACAATTAAACAGTCATCAACAAATCTTTGGTAAAAACTAATATAGGTAGAAAGATTCTTATTACTGTACAGATATTTATGTTCCCATTGGTAAAGGACTAGATTGGCGTATGTGTTAGCCACTGTGGTACCCATAACTATTCCTGTTAACTGTAAATATAAAGTTTCGTTAAACATAAAGATATGAACCCTAGCTAAAGGTGTTTGGACTGGGGTCCTGCCTAAAGCTCTGACTGGAGTAGACCACCCAAACAAGTAGTGTTCCTCTTTAATCATTGCAGGCTTCCCATGGTTAGGTCAGAGGGTGTGTCTCTCTTAGCAGTGACCTGTTTTCCATCTACCAAGATAGGATATAACCTGCTGTGGTAGTTTGGTACTTTTGTTGTCACCAGACAACTTACTGCTAGCATTCTGCCATTCCTACTTACTGGATCTCCCATCTTTTGTTCCCCACCTTGCCTCCATGGACATCTATATGATACATGGCAACACTGTATATTTAAAACAGTTAACCCTTGATCATGGCTATGTACCTGAACTAGTGACTTCCACTGTTACTGGCAGACTCTGTTGGGGTGGTTTAGGCTGCTCACCATGGGTTCTCTTAGACCCATGTACAGCACTGGGTACCCCTTTTCTATGCAGTGATGCCTTGCTTGCTAGATATAAGTCTCCTTTTTTCCACAACTCATCTGTGGTGTTACATTCTCTATCTGCCAACCAGATTCTTATGTCCTCAGGCAAAGTGCTAAGGGCTTGTTCCCTCACCAAATGTCTTCCAGCCCTTCAAAAGTGGTGACCTGACACCCACTCACCTATCTATGAAAATAAGTGCTTAACTCAGTAGCATATTCACACACACTTTCATCTGCCTTGCGTCTATGGTCACAAAACTTTTTCCTATAAGCTTCAGGTATTAACTTAAAACACTGAAACACTTTTAACAGTATTATGATTTAAGCAAACAGTATCAGACAATTTAGAAACAGCAGTTAGTACTTTACCATGGAGTAAGGGGGTCAGGAACTGTACCCAGACCCCTTGGTCAACATTTTACTGTTTACAAACCCTTTCAAACATATGAATAAAACTATCAAAATTATCACCCATTGGAAATTGTGGAAGAAATTTAGTGACAGTTATTGCTGGTTACGCCCTTCCCCATCAACTCCATGACCCTGGTGAAGAGTCAGCATTTCCTTTTCATGTTGCCTCTGCCTCTCATTTTCTTCAGCTTCAAGATGTCTTAGTCTCTCTCCTGATTCTGCTTTGACCTGCAAGAGCTGTAGTCTCTTTGCTGATTTTAGTTCTAAATGTTTGGCCTCCAGTTCAAGTCTGTTTAACTCCATATTGATTTCTAAGTCCCCTGAGGTAAAGTTGACGTGTCCATTTTCTGAGAAGTGTACATCCCTAAGGACAGTCCGGTTGTCCTCCTGACTGCTGGACTGTGATGTAGCTGTGGTTAAGGCTGCAATCATTTCTCCTTTAGTCAGGTTGGCATGCCCCAGTACTTTGACTTGGCAAGTCTCAGCCAACTGGTTCCTTGTCAGCTTACCATCCTCCTCCTCTGACATCCTTGCCTGCTCTCCCTGACTAACTAAGCTAACAAAAATATATAAAACTATTGTGATATTAAACTCTGAATGTCTACTTTGTGGCTGTTTGAGAGTACAAACCCCTTGTTTAGTGACCAGTGATTACAGGTTACAGGAGTTTGATATCCACACCACTCAATCCCAGTATGTGATGTGGTGATCCCACCCCTGCCAACCAATATGTGACAACCCTCCACTGGACCAGTAATCAAGAAGCCTCAATCCTCACCACTGGCAACAGTGGGGGAACGTTCACTGTGAGAATGACAAGTACACACACATTCCCAGATGCAGCTCTCTGCATCAATTCCAATTTCTCCTAAGATTACACAGAGACCATAGTCAGTCCTGGGATGGTTTCCCCCTCTTTCTCCAGATCCCCAATAAGACTCCCCACTGGCACAACTATAGAGTTGAGATCTCAACTAAGTGCCCAAGCCAAGACCCCCAGTACCTACTTTGTTTAACCAGTGCTTCGTGTTCCTGTCTAAGTAGCTGACACACATACACTTTGAGGTTTCATTTACACGTACACACCTGGGAAAGGCTGACACATGTTTACTAACTATCCCCCCACCTTCTACCCAGACTATAAGGTAGTTATTACTGCCACCAATCGCTCCTTACCTGCTACTTTAAGGCCCTTAACAAAGCGTGTCCAATCTTATTGTGTATTATTAATATTACCACAAATGGTAGTTTGACAAAGAGCAAGGCTATTAAGATTGGCCCACACTGTGTCACCAAATAAATATTCATGTACTCTCAGAACTAAAACATCTCTACACAGATCAGCCACAATGAACAGTTTAAATATATTTAGTAATGAATAATAAAAGAACAAGACAATACTAAATATATATTCACAGTGACATCAGAGTTCAAAATCACAGGAAATATTTCAAACAACATTGCAGGAAAGTCTCAAATAAATAAGGAAAAATATCTAAACTTCTTCTTCTTCTTTCAGCTTTTCCCGGTTAGGGGTCGCCACAGTGGATCACCTGTCCGCTCATGATCGGCAGTGGAGTTTTACAGTGTCAAGTTGCTAGCCCGGCGCCCAACCTTCCACAGAAGGCACACACATGCACACACTCACATCTGGGGCCAATTTAGAGTGTCCAATCCACCTACTGCATGTCTTTGGGATGTGGGAGGAAACCGGAGCACTCGGAGGAAACTAAGCTTCATTATATTCCTGACTGAATCTAAGAGAATTACTATATCTAAGAACTTAGTAATATATCAAGGCAGATGTGGTGACTGGATCTTCTAGTTGTTGTCAGGTCCAAGACAGAATGTAGAATGCTCTGTCTCACTAAGAGACTTCTCAAATTAATATATCAAATATTACTGATGGGATAACTTGCAGAATAGCATAATTTCTTGTAATCTGACTGCTAGTTCCCAGGCCAAACAACCATTGATGAAGCTAGCATTATTTAGCATCTGTCTGTAAAAATATAGAGACAAGGCTTCTCCTCAGATCTCTGGCAGATGCTGGAAGTCATAAAACAATTAAATTCCTTCATGCTTTCAAGAACAGTAATTACTTAACCCTAAAGACAATACAGAAAGTTTCCTAGCACAGACATTGTGTCTCTTGCTGTATTGAAAACTGAAAGATATCATCTTTTATGGCCTAGCCATAAAGTAATTTAATTTCAATAATTTTTCTGAAGTTAACCTCCTGTATTCCAGTTTTCACTGTTAAAATATATACATTTAAACAGTTACAATAGCGCATGTGCATTTCTGTTCTCCTCCAGTAGGGCACACTGTGGTTACATTTCAAAAAGCAGCATTTACAAATACCTACACATGTCAGTACTAGCAGTTTGATATACACATGACATACAGTTCTAATACATTTGTAACACAAGCATCTTATATAAATAATTTCAATATTTACCAATGGCATATAATTATTTCCAAAATTCCAGCTAGCAAGGCTGACAGTATCTCCTTTTATTACAGACCTGCCCAACTGTCCATCTCTGGAGGCAGTCAGGCATAATTTCTCTTTGCACCTAGATATCTGGACAGATATTACAAAAGATTCATGGATACTAAGAATTATGTAGGTTCATAGGTAAGTACTAGGCTATCTGTCCGAGGGCATCTATAAGCCTAGCCAGAATGTGTTGGCTTTTGCCACCCACTTAAATTAGTCCCCTGTGCCTCTGTCCAGCAGAGATATTAGTTCCCTGTGCCTCTGTCCAGCAGAGCAACTGCAGTGAACCCCAGGGTAAATTTTCTGTTTCCCATTCACTCGTCATGGTTTCTCTTGAAGAGTTTTCATGAGAGGCTCTGCCTAATGTAGATTGGAATACTGTTTCAAAGCATGTGGAGGTTCTGGGACAGGAATCTATCCCTCTAGCATGTCCTATTTATCATCGTGGTGAGGTTTAGATCCCTAGAGCGTGTGGCTCCCAGGGATTTGTTTTTTTTTTTTAGGTGGAGCATGCCCATCAATTTTGGGTTGGACATGGCCTTGTATGTCAGGCAGAGATCACCTCTGAGTAAGCGGTATGCAACCAAGTACAGCTGGAGTTTCTTCAGTCAGGCTGCATAGAGCATCTGTTTGAGGCCAGTAATCCTCTTGGTGAGGTACTTCTGTGGTCTTTCCAGCTGTTGCAGGTGTCTTGTAAGGTACATCCCAAATGGGGCGTTATACTCTATGATGGGTCTGATGAGTCATGAGTAGAGGGGCACAATAACCTCTTTTGTTCTAGATGTGAACCCTTTTGCAATTAGGTGGGCCACAAAGAAGGATTTTCTAACCACCTTGACAATATGATTATCAAAGGAGAGATTACTATCTACTAGGGTCCCCAGATCCCTTATTACATTTTCTGTATTTAGGGTACTACCACATATGTGGAAGTTTGTGGGGTACTTTGTTTTTTCCAAAGGGGATGACTATGCACCTTTTGGCATTTTGCTTGAGGCCATGATTTTGACACCAGGTATCCATCTCAGTGCAACCCTTCTGGAGGACGTCTATATTAGCCAGAGAGTCAATTATGGCCCCCAGTTTGCAATCATCTGTGAACTTGGTCATCCATAGTCCTCCTGTGCTTGCCTGTACCTCTGAGAAGTATATACCGAACAGTTGGGGTCCAAGTACTAAGACCTGGGGAATGCCACTTGTAACTGGTTTAGAGTCGGACCTAGAGCCTGCAAATCTCACCATGTGGGTTCTATCCATGAGTCAATTGGCACCCATCTCATGATGTAGGGGCTTATGTTCAGGCTGGTGAGCTTGTCTATAATACCAGACTGGGGAATGGTGTCAAAAGCCTTTGCAAGGTCTAGGTAGGCTGTATGGACCTCTTTTCCCTCATCTAAAGCCTTGGTAACTGTCTCAAAGAAGTCCACCAGGTTTAGGAGGCATGATCTGCCCTTACAAAGCCAAACTGGGTAGGGTCCAATGTTTGAAGGCTCCCAATGTCTCTCTTAATGAATTCCATGATGATGCACTCCATAGCATTGCAGACCAGGCTAGTCAGGCTTATGGGCAATAATTCCCGGGGTCCGTTGTGACTCCACCTTTGTGGAGCGAGATAACTGTTGCTGTGCTCCACTCTATGGGTATGTAGCCTGTAGAGAGGCTGAGTTTGAACAGTGTGTTTAGGTGAGGGTTAGTTTATTTTGGAGCTCGTGTAAGACACAGTCTGGGACATCGTCCAGTTCCATTGAAGCTGTATTTTTGGCTTTAGATAGGGCTGTTTTAACCTGTGTGTCAGTAATTGCCAGGGATCTACATTCTTCTGGTATGGTTATGGGCCCTTTAGGGGGTGAGAGGGGGGTGAAGTTTGCACCAAACCTGTCTGCCAGAATGTTGGCAACATCAGTCGGTTCAGTGTATTTTGTGCCATTCTGCACTAACTCAGAGCAGATCTGAGAGTTTCCACTTAGGCTCTTGACATAGCTAAAGAATGCTTTGTGGTTATCTTTGGAGTCCTTGCCAATTTTTCTTTCAAAGCTAGCCTTGGATGATTTTATGAGGGATCATAGTTTCTTGCTGATACAGATCAGGGATGTCTTTCCTTCTTAGGATTTTACTCTTTTCTGTACTAGTTTCCTCCTTCTGTTGTATAGCTTGTTTATGGCAGGGGTCCACCAGACTGGTTTCCTTTTCTTGGAGGAGTGAGTCTTGGTTTTGCTTGGGATAGCATGATCTATGCATTCTTGCAGGTGCTCATAGAGCGCCTTTGTAAGGGATTCAGCAGCTTGGACAGCATTGTCCTTTAGCATGGGGGCTGTGAACCTTTCCACTTCAGTCTTAAGTAATGTGAAGTTTGCTTTTGAAAAGTTTTTCACAGTGGTTTCCTTGATTGGGGGTGGGGGCGGAATGTGGATATCTAGAGTGATTAGTCTATGGTCTGATCTAACCAGCAAGGGGTTGACCTCCAGTATGGAACACTGTTTCCCCATGTTGGTGATGACCAGGTCCAATATGTTGTCACCTCTGGTGGGGTGTTGACCAGTTGATCCAGGGTGTTCCTATGTTTATAAATTCTAGGAAGCATTGGGCAAGGGAGTTAGTACTTGAGTAGTTCTCCCAGTTAATGTTTGGGTAATTGAAAATACCCAATATTAGGGTGTTTGGTAGGATCTTCATATTTTCCAGTGTCTCCAGAAACACGGAATGGGGGTCCTGGGTCATGGTGGGTGATCTGTAGCAAGCTACAATTTGAATTGCAGTTTTGCCTGTTGTTAGTTGCACATGGATGATCTCTGAGGCATCGTGCTGCACCACTAACGTGGAGGTGAGGGTATCCTTGATGAATATGGATACACCCCCGCCTTTTGTGTTTCGGTCCAGGTTCTGTGGCCAAAAAGTATGGTATGAGTTATAGCCTGGTAGTGCCGGGGTGCTCTCTGGAGCCTTAAACCAGGTTTCTGTTACTGCATAGATATTGATGTTCTCCATACTGAGGAGTGCCTCGAGTGCATGCATTTTGAGGTTTAGACTTCTGGCGTTTAGTAGCATTACCCTCAGTTTTTGGTTACTTGTGCTATTTATGGTGGTGGGTTTGTCTTTTGACCCTTGCCTAAAAAGGCACTATGGGGGTGGCAAAAGCCTTGGCCAGCATTCGAAAGCCTAAAGGTGACAGGTACAAGCCATCTCTTGTGAAACAACGTGGCTTGTCGAGCATGTCATCCCAGGTGGACAGATACTAGATCCCCTTTGAATGACACCAGAAACTTAGACAATTGTTTAAATTGATATATATTTTTTTTATACTGTGGCAGCATTCTTGGTGAGGGCAGGATGCTACTCAGGGTCAGGGTCATATTGGCCTGGGCTACATGATCAGAGAGCTCTTCCATGTCTCTATTCATTTAGTCCAGGGAGGTACATCTCAGGTCATTCACACTAACATGGACAGTGACAGAGTCGTATTTGTACTTGTTCTGGAGAGACCTAAGTGCTTGTGTTATGTGGAGGATCCTGGTGCCTGACAGGCATCTAACTGTAACCTTCTCTTTGTCTAGCTTAGTTAATGGGATATCATTGTGCCTGACTATAGAGTCGCCTATTACTAGTGTGTTGGGTATGTTATTTTGCCTTAAGGGCTGTGATTGTGTGGCACACTGATTATGTGAAGTATGCGTTTCATGGTTTGTGATAGGGTGTGGAGGTTGCTTAGATGTCTGCTTTGGGGGTCTCTGTTGCTTTTGCAGATTTTTATTTAGAGCCTCTGAGTATGTTTTTGTGTAGTTATGTGTGTTAGTTACCAGTGTTGGTTTAGTAGGTCTGTGTGAGACTGGTGGTGTGTGGCAAGTATTTCCCTTCTCCTCTTGACTGTCAGTTCCAGTCTTGGGTTAAGAGAGCTTTGCCTCCAGTTTGGCTGTATAATTGCATCTCTTGCATATATTAGTGTTTGGTGGTAGGAGGAGAGGGTTGTCTGTGTACATGAGGTAGTTGTAACATTGCCTCAAAATTCCCAGATTTGCCAGTTGGACTGGAGAGTACACCTGAAACTCTCCTTTGGACATGCCTGAATAGGTAAAGTGAACTGTTTTATTAAGTGGCTGGTAGGGACGAATAGAGAGCCTTGTCCTTCAGGATAGTATGGGGGGGGTCTAGTGCTAGGGTTAATTAGTGCTTGCTATGAGTTTTGAGCAAGTGCTGGGATGTAAAATGAATGGTTTGAGTGCTTAAGTTGAGAATTTGTCTAGTTCCATAGGAAAAGTTGAAGATTATACTTTGTGGAGCTGGGAATAGTCTAACCCTAGCTAAGCGGTGCTGCCCGGCATGCAAAACCATGCAGATGTGTTTTTTTATAGCAGGGTAATGAAAGAGATAGAAATTAGCCCAAAATGGCCAATACACTACTAACTTCTGGGCTGAAACCACTCCTCCAGGGACAGATAGGCTGCTCAAAGCTCCCCTTTCTCACAGGTGAACAGAGAAACTTCCTTCTATCCAAGTAAAGTATAGGCAACACAGAAACTTGTAACACAGCTCTGAATTCAGCAATAACCTGAAAACAGGACTATACTAGTTCAGAAAGGTGGGGAACAAGTATATATATATATATATATATATATATATATATATATATATATATATATATATATATTGTTTTTTTTTCAGAAAATAAAGCAGATACAATAAAAAAAACACTTTAAATGCATAGAAATGGCTATCACACTTTAGTGTGTAGTCTACAACAGTTAAACAGATTATTTAAACACAAAAATGACTTAGTTCAAGTGCAGGCAGCAAATAAGTACAGTATGTAGCAGAAACAAACTTTTTAAATCACAGAAACGCTAAAAAAATGGCATTTTAGGCAGAATTAGTTAAAGAAAATACAGAAAAATGTACTTAATCACTCCAAAGTCTCTCTTTTGTCTCTCTGCTGCTGTAGCCCTCTGCAGGACACCTGGCAGGCACTTGCTGAGCTGAATACAAGTGCAAAAAACTGCGCAAATGTGTTTTTTTATAGCAGGGAAATGAAAGAGATAGAAATTAGCCCAAAATGGCCAATAAACTACTAACTTCTAGGCTACAGCAAATAAGGCGCACAAATTGCAGAAAGAAACAATTCAAATAAGCAGGCACAATAAGCCTTTAACCAGACATTCCCAGCTCAGAAGGGTAGAATCTAGCCTCTCCTCCCACAAGAGTGCAGACCACAAACCTTCTTAATGTAAAATAATTGGCCTTAAAGCCCAAGTGCTTAAACCAGAACTAATGCACTTTTAGATTAACAGACACTGAGCATTCAATCAGCAGTTCCCAACTTAGAAGGATGTAAGCTACCTGTCCTGCCACAACAATGCAGTCCACAAACTTTCTTAATGTAAAATAACTGGTCTGAAGCCCAAGTGCTTAAACCAAAAGGCTTAGAATAACAGTTACAATTTAATCAGGTATCTACCAAGCAATAATAACTGCAGCAGAATAATGCAATTGAGTACTGTTAAGAAGAAGCACAAGCAAAATAAGGTAATGAAGTGTGAAGAAACACAATTACAGTAAAAGAAGATGAATAAAGTGCATTTTTATAACAATAGAAAATGAGCAAACTGATTTAAACAAATTACCCAATTAACCAGTAAAAAAGCTGAAAGCTGAGCCCTGTTCCAGCAGTCTTCAATCAGACAAGTTTTAACCACACACTCCTGCTACTAGTGTGCAGGGGAACCTTCTCCAAAAACGATGGCATGGATTAGTGCTCAAGTTATACAAACAAAGCTAGATTCAGCAGGCCTGAATCTAGTCTATTATACAGCAGACAGTGTGCACCAATATCAGAAAAACTGTTCAAATTAGCAGGCACAGTAAGCCTTTAACCAGAAATTCCCATCTCTGAAATGCAGAATCTAGCCTCTCTTCCCACAAGAGTGCAGACCACAAACCTTCTTAATGTAAAATAACTGGCCTGGAGTCCAAGTGCTTAAACCAGAACTAATACACTTTTAGAATAACAGATACTGAGCCTTCAATCAGCAATTGCCAACTTGAAGGATGTAAGCTACCTGTCCTGCCACAACAGTGCAGACCACAAACCTTCTTAATGTAAAACAACTGGTCAGAAGCCCAAGTACTTTAACCAAAAGACTTAGAATAACAGTTACAATTTAATCAGGCTACTACTACCAAGCAGTAATAAATGCAGCAGAATAAACACAATTGAGTACTTTTAAGAAGAGGCAAAAGCAAAATAAGGTAATAAAGTAGGAAGAAACACAAATACAGTAAAAGCAGATGAAGTGCAAATTTGTTTTTTTTTTTTATATAACAATAGAACATGAGCAAACTGATTTAAACAAATTACCCAATTAACCAGTAAAAGACCTCAGAACTGAGCCCTGTTCCAGCAGCCTTCAATCAGACAAGTTCAGGGCCTAAGTGGTTATGCCTACTCAAATGTTCTCTCTGTATTAGGCAGGATGAGCTAATGAGACTATACTAGGATAGAGCTGGGATAGAGCTGAACATATGGGAATGGCAGGAGTGTTTGAAATCAAAATGTGATCTCACTGTACTCGGATGAGTAAGCAAATGAGATGGGTCCAGGAGGAGTGTTCAAACACAAATTTACAGGAGGTGCGGTCAATTCCAAAGCCACCAAGATTAATACCACAACAAGAACAGGGAGGGTAGGTGGGAAAACTAACTGCAGACAGAGAGAGAGGTCACAATTTTTAGTGAAACAAATAAATAAGCAGATAAATGCAGTACTATTTTTAACACAATATTCAATGAAACAATAAAACAGAAAAAATAAAATGCAGTACTGTCTTATAACACTGCAAGTTTATACTATCTCAGCTTGTAATAAAGTTGATGTAGGTATGTAAAAGCTAACCAAACAGCTCAAGTATGTAGCTATTCAGCAGAAATAATTTCAGAGATAAGGGACTAAGACTTTAAGGCACAGAGAAACCCTCTAGGCTAAGACTTCTACACCAAATATCAATGACGTGAGAAGAATAAACCCACTAACTGCAGACAGAGAGAGACAGCTCACAATTTTCAGTGAAATAAATAAATAAGCAGATAAATGCAGTACTATTTTAACACAATATTCAATGAAACAATAACACAGAAAAAATGCAGTACTGTCTTATAACACTGCAAGTTTGTACTTATCTCAGCTTGTAATAAAGTTGATGTAGGTATGTAAAAGCTAACTAAACAGTTCAAGTATACAGCTATTCAGCAGAAATAATTTCAGCGATAAGAGACTAAGACTTTAAGAAACAGAGGAACCCTCTAGGCTAAGACTTCTACACCGAATATCAATTAAGTGAGAATAATAAACTCACTAACTGCAGCGAGAGAGAGAGAGAGAGAGCTCACAATTTTCAGTGAAACAAATAAATAAGCAGATAAATGCAGTACTATTTTAACACAATATTCAATGAAACAATAACACAGAAATAATGCAGTACTGTCTTATAACACTGCAAGTTTGTACTTATCTCAGCTTGTAATAAAGTTGATGTAGGTATGTAAAAGCTAACCAAATAGCTCAAGTATGCAGTTATTCAGCAAAAATAATTTCAGAGATAAGGGACTAAGACTTTAAGGCACAGAGAAACCCTCTAGGCTAAGACTTCTACACCAAATATCAACGAAGTGAGAAGAATAAACCCACTAACTGCAGACAGAGAGAGAGCTCACAATTTTCAGTGAAACAAGTAAATAAGCAGATAAATGCAGTACTATTTTAATACAATATTCAATTAAACAATAAAACAGAAAAAAATGCAGTACTGTCTTATAAAACTGCAAGTTTGTACTTATCTCAGCTTGTAATAAAGTTGATGTAGGTATATAAAAGCTAACCAAACAGCTCAAGTATGTAGCTATTCAGCAGAAATAATTTCAGAGATAAGGGACTAAGACATTAAGGCACAGAGAAACCCTCTAGGCTAAGACTTCTACACCAAATATCAATGAAGTGAGAAGAATAAACCCACTAACTGCAGACAGAGAGAGAGAGCTCACAATTTTCAGTGAAACAAATAAATAAGCAGATAAATGCAGTACTATTTTAACACACTATTCAATAAAACAATAAAACAGAAAAAATGCAGTACTGTCTTATAACACTGCAAGTTTGTACTTATCTCAGCTTGTAATAAAGTTGATGTAGGTATGTAAAAGCTAACCAAACAGCTCAAGTATGTAGCTATTCAGCAGAAATAATTTCAGAGATAAGGGACTAAGACTTTAAGGCACAGAGAAACCCTCTAGGCTAAGACTTCTACACCAAATATCAATGAAGTGAAAAGAATAAACCCACTAACTGCAGACAGAGAGAGACAGCTCATAATTTTCAGTGAAACAAATAAATAAGCAGATACATGCAGTACTATTTTAACACAATATTAAATGAAACAATAAAACAGAAAAAATGCAGTACTGTCTTATAACACTGCAAGTTTGTGCTTATCTCAGCTTGTAATAAAGTTGATGCAGGTATGTAAAAGCTAACTAAACAGTTCAAGTATACAGCTATTTAGCAGAAATAATTTCAGTGATAAGAGACTAAGACTTTAAGGCACAGAGAAACCCTCTAGGCTAAGATTTCTACACTGAATATCAATGAAGTGAGAATAATAAACTCACTAACTGCAGACAGAGAGAGAGAGAGAGAGAGAGATCACAATATTCAGTGAAACAAATAAATAAGCAGATAAATGAAGTACTATTTTTAACACAATATTCAATGAAATAATAAAACAGAAAACAGAAAATGCAGTACTGTCTTATAACACTGCAAGTATGTACTTATCTCAGCTTGTAATAAAGTTGATGCAGGTATGTAAAAGCAAACCAAATAGCTCAAGTATGTAGTTATTCAGCAAAAATAATTTCAGAGATAAGTGACTAAGACTTTAAGGCACAGAGAAACCCTCTAGGCTAAGACTTCTACACCAACTATCAACGAAGTGAGAAGAATAAACCCACTAACTGCAGACAGAGAGAGAGCTCACAATTTTCAGTGAAACAAATAAATAAGCAGATAAGTGCAATACTATTTTTAACACAATATTCAATGAAACAATAAAATAGAAAAAATAAAATGCAGTACTGTCTTATAACACTGCAAGTTTGTACTATCTCAGCTTGTAATAAAGTTGATGTAGGTATGTAAAAGCTAACCAAACAGCTCAAGTATGCAGCTGTTCAGCAGAAATAATTTCAGCGATAAGAGACTAAGACTTTAAAGCACAGAGAAACCCTCTAGGCTAAGACTTCTACATTGAATTTACTGTGCATCATTTTCCTCTTCCTCCTCCTCCTCAAATGAAAAACTTGCCAACTTTCCACCCAGTCAGAGGAAGGATGTAGCACAAGAAATACAAAAACTGCTACAAGAAAGAGCCATCCAAGAGGACCCACCTGATCATGTAGGATTTGGAACTTAATTTCATGTCTTTTTAGTGCCAAAGAAAACAGGGGAGATAAGATCCATTTTGTATCTAAGCAAGTTCAACCAGTGTGTGAAGAAGGCAAAGTTCTGCATGGTTATGGTTCAGTTCATCCTGCCTCTTCTATGCAAGGATGATTGGATGTGCTCCATAAATCTCCAGGATGCATACATAAAAATTGGCAGGTGATCCAAGAGACATCTATGTTTTTGGTTGGGAGCCAATCATTACCAATTCAGAGCACTGCCCTTTGGACTCACCACAGCCACCAGGGTGTTTACCAAATGCATGGCAGTCATGACAGCTCACTTGAGACTCAAGGGATTAGAGTTGTTTCCATATCTCGATGGCTGGTTCCTCACCGCCCCATCCAAGCATCAACTTTTACAAGCCAGGGACTACTTGCTCCAGGTTTCCAAAACCTTAGGCATCTATATAAACTGTGCCAAGTCAAACCTAGTCCCAGTACAGACCATGTAATTCATAGGTATACTTTGAACATTACAACTCAAGTGGCTTCCTTACCTCTCCATCACATCACTTGTTTAAAATTTCATATTTGGTGTTTATTTTCTCAACCGTCTCATTCAGAAGGTTAATACAATTGGAAGATGCAGTGGTGCAGCAGTAGCATTGTCACCTCAGAGCAAGACATTCTCTGCTTTGATTCTTGGCTGGAGTACCTTCTGTATGGAGTCTGCATGTCCTCCTTTCATTTGTGTGAATTTTCTCTGGGTACTCCTATTTCCTCCCACATTACAAAGACATGTGTCTGGAGTGTTTCTCCCAGGGCCTCCACTGAAAATTGTGTTTGTTCCAAGTCGGACTTTCCTGGTAAACAGATAATAAATAAATAAATAAATACTGCAAGCTCTGAGGTCAAAGACTGCTGACATACTTCTGATCCCTTTAGCATGATTCTTTATGTACATTCTTCAATGAAGCTTGGAGGTATAGTGGTCCATTCTTTATCAGCCCATATAATTTCCAATAAGACTCACTCCAATCTGCAATTGTCATATTTGTTGGTGGATTCAGTCTGATAACAGTTTTCTGGGCAGACCATTCATCCCTCTAGCCCCAGCTGCCACATTGACCACAGATGCTTCCCAACTGGAGAGGGGTGAGTCATTTATTGCAAAAGATGGTTCAAGGCATGTGGTCCCCTTAGAGACCAAGTTGCACATCAATGTCCTAGAGATGAGAGCAGTCTTTCTAGCTTTGCAAACATTTCAAGACATTCTTCATTTGGGGACTACTGCATTTCAAACAAATAACATTTCAGTAGTCTGGTAAATCATCAAGCAGGGAGGAACCCAATCTTATCCACTGTGCAGAGAGACCATGAAGGTTTGGGAATGGGCAATTGCTGCAGACAGTTTTCTCTGCAATAAAATGGGAAATTAGGCAGCAAACTCGATTTG